>NW_013652434.1:0-5271 GCF_000499385.1 Eimeria necatrix
TGCTGCTGCTGCTGCTGCTGCTGCTGCTGCTGCTGCTGCTGCTGCTGCTGCTGCTGCTGCGTATTGCTTGTCGTTGCTGCTGCTGGTTCGGCTGCTTTTTATTCCATTGCTGCTGCTGCTGCTGGTTCGGCTGCTTTTTATTCCATTGCTGCTGCTGCTGCTGTCCGTTGCTGCTGCTCTTCAGGGGACTCAGTGGAGCTGTGGAATTTCGACGTGCAGCTGAATGTGCAGCAGCAGCAGCAGCAGCAGCAGCAGCAGCAGCAGCAGTTGGGGTCCACAGCAGCGGCAGAGGCGGCGCGCCCAGCGCGAGGAAGCTCGCAGCAGCAGCAGCAGCTGCAGCAGCAGCAGCAGCAGCTGCTGATGCAGCAGCAGCCACGCGCTATGGCGGCATTCGAATCTCCTCTGCAGCCGTCACCGACTGCAGCAGCAGCAGCAGCAGCAGCAGCAACAACAGCAGCCAAAGTCCCTTCAAAAAGGAAGCACTCGCGAGGCGGAGACCCCACAGCAGCAGCAGCAGCAGCAGCAGCAAACCGAGACCTTCATTTCAACTGGCTTGCTGCTCAGCTGCCAAAAGTCAAGGGGATTTCTTACGATGCTGCTGCTGCAGCATGGACTGTTCGGCTCGACCCCCCGCAGCAGCAGCAGCAGCAGCAGCAGCAGCAGCAGGAGGGCACAGAAGCAGCTGCAGATGCGCCCGCAGCAAGAGCGGCGGCCGACAGCAGCAGCAGCAGCAGCAGCAGCAGCAGCAGCAGCAGCAGCAGCAGCGTGCACTCGTTCAGCGTTGGGGTGTATGGACTCGAGGGGGCTTGGCAAAAGGCTTGTGAGTTCAAAAGAGCAGCAGCAGCAGCAGCAGGAGAACATGATGTTGCTGCTGCTGTTCAAGCTGCTGCTGATGCTGCTGCTGCGCTGCGCGCACACGTAGACTTGACCGCAGAAGCAGCTTGCAGCAGCAGCTCCCCCCCTCTTGCTGCTGCTGCTGCTGCTGCTGCTGCTGGCAGCAGCAGCGGCTACGCCTTCCCCTCGAAGCGCTTGCGGTACGACAGCAGCAGCAGCAGCAGCAGCAGCAGAAGCAGCAACTGCCTGCAGCTAGTTCCGACTGCAGCAGCGCAGCAGCTCCCAAGTGACACCCCAGATGCAGCAGCAGCAGCAGCAGCAGCAGCTGCTGCTGCTGCTGCTGCGGCCCTTAGAAGGCAACCGTCTGCCGCCTTGCTGCAGCAGCAGCCATCGTCCTTCCTGCAGCCTCCCGCAGCAGCAGCAGCAGCAGCAGCAGCTGCTGCTGCTGCTGGCGGGAGCGCATTCTTCGGGCCCTTCGTAGCAGAGCAGCAGCAACGAGCAGCAGCAGCAGCAGCTGCCACTGTTGCGGCAGATCCACAAAAACGTGCTGCCGCAGCTGCAGCGCAGCAGCAGCAAAGGTTTGCTGCTGTTGCTGCTGCTGCTGCGGGGCAACAAATGCCACTGAACGTCCGCCAGCAGCTGCAGCAACAGCACTTGCTGCTGCTGCAGCAGCAACTGCAGCAGCAGCAAATGCTGCTGCAGAAGCAACAGATGCGACTGCGGCCCCAGCAAGATGGAGCAGCAGCAGGGAGTGAAGGAGTGCAGCAGGAGCAGCTACAGCAGCAGCTGCTGCTGCTGCAGCAGCAACAGCAGCAGGTGCAACAGCAGCAGCAGCTGCTACTGCAGCAGCAGCAGCAACTGAGGCAGCAACCGTGGCTGATGCTGCAGCCAAACGCCTTCCCAGGACCGTCACAGCAGCAGCTGCTGCTGCACCCGTTGCTGCAGGTGCAGCAGCAGCACCTGCTGCAGCAGCAGCAGCAGTACAGCGCGCCGCAGCAACAGCCACGCCAGCAGCAAGCGCTTCAGCAGCAGCAAATGCTGCTGCAGCAGCAGCAGCAAGATGTGTCGCAGCCTCAGACAGTATTGCTGCAGCAGCAGCAGCAGCAAGATGTGTCGCAGCCCCAGACAGTATTGCTGCAGCAGCAGCAGCAGCAGAACTAGCTGCTGTCAACAGGGATGTTTTAGAAATCGTTTATCTAGTTGCTGCTGCTGCTGCTGCTGCTGCACCTTTAGTGCAGCAGCAGCAGCAGCGCATGCAGCAGAATTTCTTTTGCTGTCAATATGACGCTCTAGTGTATACACACCGCGTCTGACGCTGCTGCTGCTGTTGCTGCTGCTGCTGTTGCTGTTGCTGCTGCTGCTGATACTGCTTCCGCTGCTGCTGCTGTCAATGCTTGTACTCTTGCTGCTGGTGCTGCTAGCGTTGCTGCTGCTGCTGCTGCTGCTTCTACTGCTGCAACCAGTACTTCTGCTACTAAAAGCTGTGTCTGCTGCGCAGCAGCAGCAAGAGCCACAGCAGCAGCAGCAGCAGCAGCAAGAGCCACAGCAGCAGCAGCAGCAGCAGAAGTCATAGCAGCAGCAGTAGCAGGCGCAGGACAAAGTTTAAAAAGCAGCGGTAACAGCTGCTGCTGCAGCACCACAGAGTCGTGAGCTGCTGCTGCTGCCGCTGCTGCAGCAGCGGATACAGCTGCTGCTGCAGCACCTGCTGCTGCTGCAGCACCACAGAGTCGTGAGCTGCTGCTGCTGCCGCTGCTGCAGCAGCGGATACAGCTGCTGCTGCAGCAGCGAAAACGGCTGCTGCTGCGACGCTAGGCGCTGCAGCGGTTGCTGCTGCTGCAGCGCACTTAACCACTTCTGCTGCAGCAAATGCAATTATGACACAGACGCAGCAGCAGCAAAACGGGAGACAGCAGCAGCAGCTGCGGCTGCTGCTGTAAAAGCATAGCATGCATTAATTGGCAGCAGCAGCAGCATCTGCTGCTGCTGCTGCCCTTCCCACAACTCGCTGCGCTAGCTGCTGCGGCGCCAGCAGCAGCAGCTAAAATTGCTGCTGCGGCTGCTCCAGCTGCTGCTGCGCCTGCAGCAGCAGCAGCTGCTGCTGCTGCAGCTTCCAGTACTGGCAGCATTTGAACAGCAGCGGGAAAATGCTGCAGCAGCAACTACTCAGTCAGCAACAGCAGCAGCAGCATCTCGGGCTGCTGCTGCTGCTGCTGCTGCTGCAACACAGCCTACTGCACTAGCCTGTCGATGGCTGCGTTGATGTTGCCGTTTGCTGCCTCCAAGGCCCTAAGAGCAGCAGCAGCACCAGCAGCAGCAGCAGCAGCAGCAGCAGCAGCAGTCCCATGGGTGCAGCAGCAGCAGCAGTAGTCCCACGGGTGCAGCAGTAGTCCCATGGGTGCAGCAGCAGCAGCAGCGGCAGCAGCAGCCTAATGAGCGCAGCAGCTAGTACCGGCAGCAGCAGCCCTAGCAGCAGCAGCAGCAGCAGCAGCAGCAGCAGGCCTTGCAGCAGCAGCAGCAGCAGCAGGCCTTGCAGCAGCAGCTGCAGCAGCACTTACGCAATATTTCTGTCTCTGTCTGTAAAGCCCATGGCCTCTAGCTGCTGCATCTGAAACTGGAAGCGTTGCTGCGGGCTTTGCTGCTGCTGCTGCTGCTGCTGCTGCTGCTGCTGCGGCTGCTGCAGCATGGCTGCGATTGCCGCTGCTGCTTGCGATGCTGCTGGAGAGACGGCGGCTTGGGGTGCTGCTGCTGCTGCTGCTGCTGCTGCTGCAGGTGGAGCAGCAGCAGCAGCTGGAGGAGAAACAGCAGCAATAAAAGCCTCCAACTCATTTAGCTTCTGCTGCAGCTGCTGCTGCACTTCTGCTTCGTCTAGTGTGTCATACAGAGTGAAGACAAACCACTCCTCGCCATCATCTGCTGCTGCTGCTGCTGCTGCTGCTGCTGGCGCTGCTGCTGCAGTAGTGCCTTCCGGCGCTGCTGCGGCCGCTCCTGCTGCTGCTGCTGCTGCTGCTGTTCCTGCTGCTGCTGCTGCTGCTGCTGCTGTTGTGGGCTGGAAGCCTATGAGTTTGAGGGCCTCCTTGCCAGCAGCAATGCGCAGCAACTTGGTCTTGAGGGTTTGGTTGCTGCTGCGGAGGACTCTGTGCTGCTGCTGCTGCTGCTGCTGCGGCTTGTTCAAGTTGCTGAGGATTGTTTTTAAAGTCAACAAAAACAGCAGTTTGCTGCTGCTGACAAGTTCCGAAGAAGCACACAAGTCCCGCAGCAGCTGCGAGAAGGGAGTTGCTGCTGCAGGCAGCTCCCGCTGCTGCTGCTGCTGCTGCTGCTGCTGCTGCTGCTGCTGGGGGGGGAACTGCGCGGCCGTCCACAGGGTGGACTCGCCCGCAGCCATTGCTGCTTGCTGCTGCTGCTGCTGCTGCTGCTGCAGCATCGGCAGCAGCATCCGCCCCACAGGAGTGTTGGCAATTTCTTGCACTTGGTTTGTTATGTACAGCGGCAAGTCCCTTCCCAGCAAAAAGCGGCAAAACTCTGCAGCAGCAGCAGCAGCTGCAGCAGCAGCAGCAGCAGCAGCAGCAGCAGCGGGAGCAGGGCGGGGTGCAGAGGGGTGGAGCAGCAGCAGCAGGCGGGGGAGCCGCAGCAGCAGCAAAAGAAGCAGCGGAGTCGTTATGCTGCAGCTGCTGCAGCATCAGCTGCAGCAGCAACAGCAACTGCAGCAGCAGCAGCAACTACGGCTGCAGCAGCAACTGAAGCAACAGCAACTACAGCAGCAGCAGCAGCAGCTGCAGCAGCAACCGCTGCTTCGCTGGGGGCACTGCTGAACTGAGAATTAGGGTTTGCAGGACCTCGAGGTTGGGGTTAGGGTTTAGGGTTTAGGGTTTAGGGTTTAGGGTTTAGGGTTTAGGCTTTTTCCAAACCTTGGGAAAAGTGGTTGCAGTTGTTGTTAATTAAATCATAAGTGTCCGCAGTGAAGCGAGGAGAGACTTCAGCAATAAACCTGCAGCAGCAGCAGCAGCAGCAGCAGCAGCAGAATCGTAATCAGCAGCAGCAGCAGCATAATCGTTAGCAGCAGCAGCAGCACCTCTGAACCTCTTGCAGCAGCAGCAGCAGCAGTAGCAGCAGACTCAGCAGCTGCAGCAGCAGCCTCAGCAGCAGTAGCAGCCTCAGCAGCAGCAGCCTCAGCAGCAGCAGCAGCAGCCTCAGCAGCAGCAGCAGCAGCCTCAGCAGCAGCAGCAGCAGCAGCAGCAGCAGCAGCAGCAGCAGCACGTTTGTATTTCCTGTTGGGTCTTGGTGGTGTTTCCCAAAACTTCTGTCTTGGAAGGAACCATTTGAAAGACAGACTCGATTTCATAAGGAGGCATTGCCACCACTCCCCCCCCTGCAGCAGCAGCAGCAGCAGCAGCAGCAGCAGCAGCAGCAGCAGCAGCAGCAGCAGCAGCAGCAGCAGCA
>NW_013652435.1:0-5286 GCF_000499385.1 Eimeria necatrix
GCCGCTGCTGCTGCTGCTGCTGCTGCTGCTGCTGCTGCTGCTGCTGCTGCTGCTGCAGCGAGCTGCCCCGCTACTGCGACGCGCTGCGGGACCCCGTCTCTGGCCGCATTTACTGCGGCGGCGCCAACGCGGCCTTCGTCAAAACTTTCCGCCCCATCGCCAGCTGTTCGCCGCACTGCCTCTGCGACCCCACACTCTGCACCAACAGGTCCTGCTGCTGCTGCTGCTGCTGCTGCTGCTGCTGCTGTTGCTGTTGATGTGGACGGGGGTGAGGATGAGGGTGGGGAGGGTGGTGGTGAGGATGAGGATGGGGGGCTGGGGATGGTGGGGCTGCTGCGGATGCGGCTGCTGGGACTGCTGCTGCTGCTGCTGGGGCTGCTGCTGAGGCTGCTGCTGCTGCTGCTGGGGCTGCTGCTGAGGCTGCTGCTGCTGCTGCTGGGGCTGTTCCCGGGGTGGAAGCTGCTGCTGCAGCTGGGGTGGCGGCGGGTGAGGCGGTGGCTGCGTTGGGTTGGCAGGGGTAGTGCACGGGATAGGCGCGTCTGCCTGCAGCGAACTGCAGCAGCAGCAGCAACAGCAGCAGCAGCAGCACAGTAACAGCAGCAGCAGCAACAGCAGCAGCAGCAGCACGGTAACAGCAGCAGCAGCAGCAGCAGCAGCAGAGTTGCGGCGCGTGTGCTGCAGACTGCCTGAAGATCTGCAGTTTCGCGTGGCGGTGGCGAAGACGAGACATGCGGGCTGGGAGTTGCGAACCCTTGTGAGCCAAACCCTAGACCCCGCTGCAAACCCTAAACCCTCGTAAACCCCCCTAAACCCTCACAAACCCTCATAAACCCTCATAAACCCTCGGAAACCCTTATTAGTCCCTGTAAACCCTCCTAAACCCTCGGAGGGAAGCTTTTCAGAGTCCGTTCCAAAGGGTTTCTGAATTTGTCGGTTTTGTTTGCTTCATAAAATGGACTTGTGGATTTATTTATTCATTTTTGTGAATTTGTTTTGTTTGCTTTTATTTGGAACCCTAAATGGAGGTTTTGGCTTTTTTTAGTTTATTGCCTTTAAGCTCTTGCAGCCTTTTCTCGGACTTGAACTTTAATTCTCTTCTTTTTGAATTCAATTTGAATTAAATTCATCTTTTTTTAATTCAATTTGAATGTAATTAATTTCTTTTTTAATTTAATATAAATTGAATTTGTTCTTGAATTCAATTTGAATTAAATTCATTTCTTTTCCAATTTCACTTGAATTCAAACCCTTTCTCCCCCCCACGGCCTTGCCAGTGTTTCGACTTGGGCTTTTTCGTGCCGCATAAGTCTCATTTTGTGTCCTTTTTTTCTGCTTTTGGTTCCATCTGAATCTTTGATTTGCGTTCTTTCGATCTGTGTCAAAAGCGCGGCCTTTGGTGGTGTTTTTGGGCCTCAAAATCGGCTTTTCAGGAGTTCATTCCCCGCGGCGCCTTCATCATGCAGTACGTAGGCGAAGTCCTCCCTCGCGCAGCCATGGACGGCCGCTCCCGCCAGGCCTCTCGCCGCGGCTTCCACAACTACTGCATGGAGGCTGTGGGGGAGGAGCGCGACCTCAACTACGACGCTGCAGCCCCCTGCATTGACGCTCTTGTCAGCCATTTTGGACACTCTTTCGCTCCTTTTTTCGACATTCTGTCCCTCAGTTTGTCCCTCTTTAATTAGTCTATTTGAATGGGGTTTTTTTTCCTGTTTTGGGGGGCTCGGGGGGTTCAAAATAAGGCCGTGGGCGAGGAGCGCGGCCTCAATTATGAAGCTGTTGCTCCTTGCATTGGTGCTCTTGTCAGCGAATTTAAACGCCTTTTTTGGTTTTCTTGTTTATATTTAGTGTTTTTTAATTGTTTTATTTAAATTGAGTTTTCATTGGATTATTTTGGGGGTTCGGGGGCTTGAAAATGAGGCTGTGGAAGAACTAGGGCTTAACTATGACGCAGCAGCTCCTTGTACTGATGCTCTTTTCAGCCAATTTGGACATTTTTTTGTCTTTTTTTGCGGATTTAAAGCTCATTTTGTTGCTTTATTCGAATTAATGTTTATTTGTTTCATTTTGAATTCTTTTTTCGTATTTTTGGCGGCCTGGAAAGTTGAAAATGAGGCCATGAGGTCTTAACTATGACGCTGCAACTCGCTGCATTGAAGCTTTTGTGTGTCGCGAACACTTGGTGTCTTTTTGGTTTTTTTGTATACTTGGTGATCATTTAATTTATTTTTCGATTTGTTTTTAAGTTTGTTTGCTTTGGGGTTTTATTTTCTTGTTTTGGGGGGAAGGGTTGGGGATTTTTGGGAGGGTTTGAGGGCTTTGGAGGGTTTGAGGGCTTTGGAGGGTTTGGAGGGTTTTCGAGGGTTTGAGGGTTTTCGAGGGTTTGAGGGTTTTCGAGGGTTTGAGGGTTTTCGAGGGTTTGGGGGTTTTGGAGGGTTTAGAGGGTTTTCGAGGGTTTGGGGGTTTTGGGGGTTTTGGGGTTACAGCTGTGGGGTTTGCTGCGAGTCTGTTTCAAACCCGGAGTGCATCTCCGGCTGCTTTCAGCTGCTGCTGCCGCCGCTGCTGCTGCTGCTGCTGCTGCTGCTGCTGCTGCTGCTGCTGCAGTTTATTGGAAACGCGAGTCGCTTTCTAAACCACTCCTGCAACCCGAATGTGCGCGTGGCCACAATCTGGCGGGGCCCCTCGCTGCCGCAGGTGGGGGTGTTTGCGCAGAAGGACATTCCCGCGGGTGGGTTTCCGGAAACTCCTGAAACCCTTTTTTAGGGTTTGGTCTTCTTCGCCTCCTGAAAACCCTTTTTTAGGGTTTAGTCTTCTTCGCCTTCTCTTTTAATGCATTCTGTCCTTTTGAGCCTTCCAAAACCCCACAAAAAACCCCAAAATGCCTAATAAAGCCCTCAAGGTCTTTTAAGTATTTAAAACCTTTCAAGTCTTTAAACTCTTTACACTTTTCAAAGTCTTTATTTAAAACTTTAAAAACTTTTAAACTTTTAATGGTTTTAAATACTTTTAAAGCTTTAACAGCCTTTAAGGCTCTAAAGCCACTTATGGCTTCAAAACATTTAATGCTTTAAATCCACCAAAGGCTTTAAACACCCTGAGGGCCCCCCGGGACCCCCAGGGGCCCCCGGGGGCCCCCTGAGGCCCCTCAAAGCCCCCCTGGGGCCCCCTGGGGCCCCCTGGGGCCCCCTGGGGCCCCCCGGGGCCCCCTGGGGCCCCATAAAGCCCGCCTGGGCCCCCCTGGGGCCCCCCGGGGCCCCCCAGGGCCCCCTGGTGTTGAAGGATGCAGTTTGGATTGGGTTTTGTTGCTGCTGGCTGCGGTTTTGCTGCTGCTGGCTGCAGGCTGTGCGCTGACTTACGCGTACGGGCCTGGGTATGAAGAAATGCTGTGTCTTTGTGGGGCCCCAAACTGCGAAGGGTTTATTGGGGGGGGATCGGCCGATCCCAGCAGCGAGAAGGGCCCCACAGTTTGCGCAGTGAGTGTGGGGCTGCGTGCTGCTGCGCTCAGCAGCCAGAAGCTCAGGGGGCAGGAGGCCGCGGCTTGACTGCAGCAGCAGCAGCAGCAGCTGCTGCTGCTGCTGCGGCGGCAGCAGCAGCTGCGGGGCGGGGCGGCTCCCCGCGCTGCGGGCCGCGTGCTGCTGCTGCTGGAGCAGGTGCAGCAGCAGACCAGCAGCAGCTGCTGCTGCTGCAGCGGGTTGGCGGCAGCAAGGGCTGCGGTAGAGGGTTTGCAGCAGCAGCAGTTGGCTGCTGCAGCGGGCTGGCAGCAGCAGTTGGCTGCAGCAGCGGGCTGGCAGCAGCAGTTGCTGCTGCGGCTCGCCAGGGCGGCCCCACAGCCCTTTTTGTTAACTAGACTCTGTGGGAAATTTTATTTATCTCGAGTTTGCTTTTTTCCTGCTGCTGCTGCTGCTGCTGCTAGTGCTGCTGCTGCTGCTGCTGCAGTTCGAGAGGAGCTTATCTGCAGCAGCAGCTGCATGCGGTGCTGCCCATATCGCCCCCGGGCTGTGGGGCGGCTGCTTGCTGAGTGCCCCACACGAGCAGCAGATGCTGCTAGGAGCTAACGCTAGCAAGCTGCGCTGCTGCTGCTGCTGTTGCTGCTGCTGCTGTTGCTGCTGCTGCTGTTGCTGCTGCTGTTGTTGCTGCTGCTGTTGCTGCTGCTGTTGTTGCTGCTGCTGTTGCTGCTGCTGCTGTTGTTGCTGCTGCTGCTGTTGCTGCTGCTGCGAGACAAGCTCTGAAGCACCTAGCGGGGTTCGTTCTTCTGGCGGCTCTCTTTTAAAAGACCCGCACTTCCGGGCCCTCCCAATGGCTAGCTGCCTAGCTAGCTAAGCTGCTACTGGCTAGCTAGCCAGCTAGCTGCTACTGGCTCACTAGCTGCGTGGCTAGCTGCCTCGCTGCAGCTACTTAGCTCCGTAGCTAGCTAAAAACCTAGCCAGCTAGCTAGCTAGCTAGCTAGCTAGCTGGCTAGCTAGCCAGCTAGCTAGCTAGAGAACGCAGTTGAGGTGGCCAGTGAGGATAAATGCGGTTTAAAAGAACGTGCGCTGCAGCAGCAGCTCACAGTCTGCTGCTGCAGCACCGCCCGGCACTGTACGCACACCGCAGAAGCTGCGGCTGCAGCAGCAGCAGCAGCAGCAGCAGCAGCAGCAGCAGCTGCCTAGTCTGCAGCTGCAGCTGCAGCCGCAGAAGCTGCAGCTGCAGAAGCTGCAGCTGCAGCCCAAGGCGCCTCCTGGCGCCCATCTAAGGGGTCCTTCGCCAGCGGCGAGGGAGGCCTAGCTAGCTAGCTAGCTGGCTAGCTAGCTAGCCAGCAGGCTGGCTAGCTAGCTGACTAGCTGGCTAGCTAGCTGGCTAGCTAGCTAGTGACTAGTGGCTAGCTAGTCTGTGGCACCAGCACGGAGCGAGAAAGCTCCAGAAGGGCGAAAGCGGTGTCTCATAAATGGCCCCGTGCTGCGCATCAATGTATCTGCTGCTGCTGCTGCTGCTGCTGCTGCTGCTGCTGCTGCTGTTGCTGCTGCTGCTGCTGCTGCAGCGCGGGCAGCCTAGCCCAGGCCTCCCCCCCAGGAGTCCTGCACAGTAATGGGCCCCGAAGCCGTGCGGAGGCCCTTCGGACTTGGGGGCCCCCAAGTGTGGTTTTGGCCGGGTTCCCAAGTGACCCGGGGGCCCTCTTTTATTATGTACTTGTACTCCAGCCGCCGCACGCCTGCAGGCACGAGCCGCGGCAGGAGCACAGTCAGCAGCAGCAGCAGCAGCAGCAGCAGCGCAGCAGCAGCAGCAGCAGCAGCAGCAGCAGCAGCAGCAGCA
>NW_013652436.1:0-5570 GCF_000499385.1 Eimeria necatrix
ACCCCCACCCCCACCCCCGCTGCCGCTGCTGCTGCTGCTGCTGCTGCTGCTGCTGCTGCTGCTGCTGCTGCAGCTACAGCAGCGGGAGGACCACTGGTCTGGTCCTGGACTGTGGGGCTGGAGTCTGCCACGCAGTGCCAGTGGTCGAGGGCTTCTCGCTCGCGCATGCAGTGCTGCGGGCGGACTTGGGGGGGCGGGACGTGACGGAGCGGCTGGCCATTTTGCTGCGCAGAGCGGGCCACATTTTCCACACTTCCGTAAACCCTAAACCCTAAACCCTAAACCCTAAACCCTAAACCCTAGCGCTGGCGCTGGCCTGCTGCGGCGGCGCGGCCGCGGGAGCCGGGAGCGGGGAGCGCGGGAAGATAAGGCCTGCGGGGGCAAATGGGAGCTGCGGTTAGGGTTTAGGGTTTAGGGTTTAGGGTTTAGGGTTTAGGGTTTAGGGTTTGGGGTTTGCGCAGGCGGAGTTTGAAATTGTGCGCCAAATCAAAGAACAGGCCTGCTATGTGGCCTTCAATCCCCAAAAAGAAGAAATCACAACTCAAGACAAAAGCGGAGGAGGATATCCTTTCCAGCTGCCGGACGGGACCACCATTTCGGTGAACTAGGGTTTAGGGTTTAGGGTTTAGGGTTTAGGGTTTAGGGTTTAGGGTTTGGGGTTTGGGGCTTGGGCTTTGAAGTTTGGGGTTTGAAGTTTAGGGTTTGGGATTTAGGGTTTAGGGTTTAGGGTTTAGGGTTTAGGGTTTAGGGTTTCTGAGGGGCTGTTTCGCCGTCTGCTGCGCGTGGCTGCCTTGAATTGTGTCTTTGAATGAATTTAAATGTCTTTCTTTAATTGAATATTCTTAAAGTGTTTTAATGGACTTTTATTGTCTCTTTAAATTAATTTAATTGTCTCTTTTTAATTTAATTTTTTAAATTAATTTAATTGTCTCTTTTTAATTTAATTTTCTTCAAATGTTTTTTAAGTTTTTTGTCTCCTTTTGCTGCAGGTGGGGGCCGAGAGGTACAGGGCCCCCGAAATTCTCTTCCACCCGTCCCTTGTAGGACTTGAGTACCCAGGTGCGCAGCAGCAGCAGCAGCAGCAGCAGCAGCAGCAGCAGCGGCAGCAGCAGCAGCAGCAGCAGCAGCAGTGCTTGTATGGCTTTGTTTGCTTGCGTTGCTGTGGGTCTTTTTTCTGAGGCTGTCGGCCTGTTGGAAGACTTGTTCTCTTTTGTTTTGTTTTTGTTTTCGCTCTTCTACTCCCAGTGGCCCTCAAGGGTTTAGGGTTTAGGGTTTAGGGTTTAGGGTTTAGGGTTTAGGGTTTGCGTTCAGGCGTCCACGAGCTGGTCGTCAATTCCATTTCCAGAGCTGACCTTGACCTCAGGCGGACTCTCTTCTCCCAAATTGTGCTTGCAGGAGGTAAACACCAAAGCCCCAAAACCTGCATGCATGCATGCATGCATGCATGCATGCATGCATGCATGCAGCATGCATGCATGCATGCATGCATGCATGCAGGGTGTGGGGCCGTCTGCATGCATGCACGCATGCGCGGGAGGCCGCGAAAGACCTGGGTCTACTTTGGGGCTTTTGGGCCCCGCCGCCCGTACCCTTGCAGGGCCTCCCCTGCATGCATGCATGCACATATGCATGCATGCACGCATGCATGCATGCATGCGTGCATGCATGCATGCATGCATGCATGCATGCATGCATGCATGCAGCCCCAGAGTTTGGAGTCTTGAGTGCCTTTTCGTTGTTTTGTTTATGGCGCTGCGAATCTGGAACATTATTTTCTCGTTTTTTTTGCTGTTTGCATCAATTTTAATTAAATTAACTCTTGATTTACAATTAGTGGCCCCTTTGTGGTTTATTTTATTTCTTTTTTCTTTTATTTTCCCTTTTCTACTTTTTATTTGTGCAGGCAGCACTTACTTCCACGGCTTCGGTGACCGGCTGCTGAACGAAATCCGCAAGGCGGCCCCCAAAGACATCAAAGTGGGTCTTTTTCTCTCAATTTTTTTTCTTTTTTTCTTTTTTTTCTTCTTTTTTCTCCTTTTTTCTTCTTTTTCTTCACTTATTTCATCAAAAAGTGACGGAGTTCCACAAACAATGCCAGTTCTCTGATCCTTTTTGCGATTTATTCTCCAATTGGTTTCATTTGGCGTTTTTTTCTTCGGCTGAAGTGTTTTTTTGGTTTTTTTGCGTTTTTTTCGCCGAGAGAATCTGTCTTTGCGAGTTTTGCTCCCGAGTTTGTTGAAGAGTTTGAAAAAGGTCCATTTGGGATTTAAAGTTTGAAATAAATTCCATTTTTGTTTTTTTTAATTTAATTTTCTCTTCATTTCGCCCAGATTCGAATTTCCGCCCCCCCAGAACGCAAATTCTCCACTTGGATTGGGGGATCCATTTTGGCATCTCTTTCGAGTTTTAAGAAGATGTGGGTCCCCAGACAAGTAAGAAAAAAAAGAATACCATTTGGGGCTCAGTTTGCATTTTTTTGGACTTCGGGGGCCCCAAAAGGGGCCCAGGGGGCCCCCAAAAGTCCCATTTATTGTTTTATTTAAAGGCAGTTAAGAGCCACTTCACTCCGCCTTTTAATCTCGAAAAAGAATTCAAAAAGAATTCAAAAAAAGAATTTAAAATGATTTTAAATGCACTTTTAACGAATCCCAAGTTCACTGGACAAGTCAAAACATTTCCCGAAAATCGTGGCTAGCTAGCCAACAGCTAGCTAGCCAACAGCTAGCTAGCCAACAGCTAGCTAGCTAGCTGCCGGCTGCAGCTAGCTGCTCAGGGGCCAGCCCACAGCAGCTAGCTGCAGCCAGCAGCCAGCTAGTCAGCAGTGAGCTAGCTGCTGGCTGCAGCTAGCTAGCTGCGGCTAGCTAGCCAGCAGTGAGCTAGCTGCTGGCTGCAGCTAGCTAGCCGCTGGCTGCAGCTAGATGCAGCTAGCCAGCAGCTGGGCTAGCTAGCTGCGCAAGCAACAGCAGCTAGCTAGCTGGCGAATGGCTAGCGGCAAACAGCAGCTAGCTATTCAGCAGCTAGCCAGCAGCAGCAGCAGCAGCAACCCTCAGTCGGTAGCTAGCTGCTGCAGCAGCTAGCTACAGAAAGGAGCTGGCCACAGGGAGTAGCTAGCTGGGCCAGCTTGGCCCCAGCTAGCTACAGACAGCAGCTAATTCGTAACAATGTGCTGCTGTTGCTCTGTTGCTGCTGCTGCTGCTGCTCTGCTGCTGCTGCAGGAATACGAGGAGTGCGGCCCCAGCATTTTACACCGCAAGACTCTCTAGCTTCTTACTTGCTGCAGCAGCTGCTGCTGCAGCGGCTGCTGCTGCTGCTGCAGCGACTGCTGCTGCTGCAGCAGCAGCTGCTGCTGCTATAACACTGTTACGAGGAAGGCTAGGAAGCGGCGAGCTCGAGTCGGCCCCTCGTGTAGCTAGCTGCTGCTATCGAGCGAAAGCAACAGCAGCAGCAGCAGCAGCAGCAGCAGCAACAGCAGCAGCAGCAGCAACAGCAGCAACAGCAGCAGCAGCAGCAACATTGTTGCAAATTAGCTCTTAGCAGTCAGTCTCCTCTTCGCGCGGTGCGACTCGCACCGGGCGAACAGCAGCTCCAGCTCGGATGGATTTGAGAAAGAAGAAACAAACAAATAAATAAATAAATAAATAAATAAATAAATAAATAAATAAATAAATAAATAATAATTAAATAAATAAATAAATAAATAATTTTTATTTATTTATCACTTCTGGAGGATCATTAATGTAGCTGCTTCGGGGCGCCTGCAGAGAGGGAGGCCCCCGCTATAATAGCTGCTGCTGCTGCGCTTAGTGCTGCTGCTGCTGCTGCTTGTAGTGCTGCTGCTGCTGCTGCTGCTGCTGCTGCTGCTTGTAGTGCTGCTGCTGCTGCTGCTGCCGCTGCTCCAGCGGTTTTCGCTGGTATTGCTGCTGCTGTCGCTGCCGTGTTCGCTGCCGTTGCTGCCGCGGCTGCTGCTTCAGAGTCCCGCAGCTGCTGCTGCTGCACCCGATGTCGCAGCAGCAGCAGCAGCAGCAGCAGCAGCAGCAGCGTCCGCTTCTTCCTGCTGCTGGGCGTCCGCAAGCACCTCCGCCCTGTACCGGGTGTACATACACTCCAACTCTGTGGGGTCCTCAGCAGCAGCTCGCAGCAGCCCAGCAGCAACAGACCTCAGGCGCGCGTCTCGCTGCTGCTGCGCTGTTTGCTGCTGCAGCAAATGGGACTGCGCAGCGGCGCACCTGCAGCAGCACCCACAAACAGCAGCGGCAGCAACTGCAGCAGCTGCAATCCTGTGCTAACCAGCAGCAGCAGCAGCAGCAGCAGCAGCAACGGCGCACGGAGGGACAGACAGGGAGACAGGAGGAGACAAATGAGGAAACCAAAGGCGAGAGGGAAACAGCAGCAGCAGAAGCAGCAGCAGCAGCAGCAGCAGCAGCAGCAGCAGCAGCAAATCGCACTCTAGGACGTGCTGCGGCACTCCAGCGAGTTTGGCGACAAGCAGCCCGTGGGAGTAGGGGCAGATGCCCTCTCTGACTTTGTATTCGAAGGAGACAGTCCCTGCTGTTGCTGCTGCTGCTGCTGCTGCTGCTGGTGTTGCTGCTGCTGCTGCTGCTGCTGGTGCTGCTGCTGCTGCTGTCACCGTGGCCCCCAAGTGCACGTTTGACACTCCTGGGACGAGCCGCAGCTCGTAGCAAAGCATGTGGTAGTGCGTGGCGAAGAGAGTGCGGCACTCCAGCAGCAAAACCCCAAACCCTAAACCCTAAACCCTAAACCCTAAACCCTAAACCCTCGCAGCCGCTACGAAGGGACTCAGCAACAAAGATAAAAGGAAAAAAGGAAACAAAAAAGGAGACGAAAAGAGACAAAGGGGATTTAAATAAAACAAAAAAGTAAAAATAATTAAAAAGATTGTAGAAGAGACAAAAGAAGCAAAAACAGCCAAAAAGAAGCCAAAAAATCCCCAAAAAAGCCGAGAGAGACAAAAGAAAAAACGGGGGACAAAAGGAGACACTCGGGCGTTGAAAAGGGTTTAAAAAGATGCAAAAAGATTCGAAACCCTAAACCCTAAACCCTAAACCCTAAACCCTAAACCCTAAACCCTAAACCCTAAACCCTAAACCCTAAAGAAAAAAAGACCTTTATGGAGTCCGCTATGTGCGTGGCCGTCGATAACGCTATCGCCAGCCCGTCGCTCGTCGAAGTCCCGCGCCCGAGTTCGTCTATTAAGGCCAGCGAGTACCGCGTGCCCTGCTTTGGGATTTGGGAAAACCCTAAACCCTAAACCCTAAACCCTAAACCCTAAACCCTAGGCCAGCCCCAAAGCCCCACACACGCCCCTAGCGCTCCTGCAACGCCCTCAAACGACTTCGTCTATTAAGGCCAGCGAGTACCGCGTGCCCTGCAAACCCTAAACCCTAAACCCTAAACCCTAAACCCTAAACCCTAGGCCAGCCCCAAAGCCCCACACACGCCCCTAGCGCTCCTGCAACGCCCTCAAACGAGTTCGTCTATTAAGGCCAGCGAGTACCGCGTGCCCTGCAAACCCTAAACCCTAAACCCTAAACCCTAAACCCTAAACCCTA
>NW_013652437.1:0-5356 GCF_000499385.1 Eimeria necatrix
TACGTCGATTTGATATGGCTTTGTGACACTGCACAAGCCAAATTTTTGGCAGAAGCAAAAATAGCAAGCCAGCTCTTCAACTTGTCGTCCCATCCCGCGTGCGTTTGATCAATATTGGACACACGTACTCGCTGCAAATCACATAAATATGTCAGCAACTTGTATCACTAGACGATGCGCAACCGGATGTAGGTCTAACAGATATGTCAGCAGCACGAACCTTTAACTAGACCGCACATCGCAATGACTAGACTATGACTCGGTGGTCAAGACGCTGTCGCGAAGGCTTTTTGCTCGTTCCATAGCTAAGAAATCTCACGCCGGCAATAGGCAATATTTTTCACGCCTCGAACCTCAAACAAAAACTCCAATCACTATTGAATAAAAGTCCCAGCTCCTCTAAACCCACTCCTGACCAGCTGTCTCATTTCGCATATCTTCAACCGATTTGCCAATATAGGTTCGTTCTATAAATACAGATGAAAACGCCCTGCGCATAAGGCAGTGAATGTCTTTTGCCCAAGCAATGTGTTGTTAAGGCCAGTGAAGAAACGCACAATAAGTAATGTCCTGCGTGTAAGCGCGGAACTTTCAGCACTTTCGTCTCACTGTTACTACACTTATATGCTGCACATACGCAACGCAGCATGCTTACAATGCAGGTGCTCTTGCATCAAGGCTGTCGCCCCCCACAAACTACTGACTGCTTTAAAGCCGAGTAAGAATCACGCAAAGATACGTAACAGGTCTGACACACGTAAGCTGATTGTAAGAATCTTACCCAAAGGGAGTCCAAGTCCAATAGTTTCGGTCGAGCGTGCAGTGAGAAGCAATGAAACCTTCTTAGGGCTCAATGTTTCCGCGTTTGTCGCAACGCATAGTTCCAATATCTTCGCACCCAGAAAAAAAATATATGACATGAAATTCGGCTCCAGGCGCTGCCGCGCCCGGAGCTCTTTTCATGCACGCATACTACAGTTAACCGCTGTCTTCTACAGCGGTTAGCTGTAATGACAGCACGTTTCTACTGCAAAATATGGCACTACGAGCACGTTTCCAAATGTGTCGTATAATGAAATTGTCATGAATTGTATGAAAATTGGCCCCCTTTTCATGAACACATTGGCCCCTTTCAAACGCCTACAAAAGCCACATGGTGACTAAGATATGTAAACGAATGTCGGACGTAAGACGTACGACACGATTACATGTAACTTGGCCAGCACCTGGTTACGTCAAGGCGGTTTTTCACCTGCACGGCCTGCAAACCATCCCAATCCTAAGGGCTAAGAATTCAGAAAATTTGCTCTATACAGCCTACACTAGATAGCAATTGCTCCACAATTATTTCAGCTTCATGCCAGATATTACCGTGCATTTGCAGAAATATCAACAAAAAAACAAAGGCAAAAACACCGTTGTTAGCAGACAGCTCAGGAGACAGAAAATTGCTGCAGTCGTAGACAAATAGAGCATTATTACTCACAGAGGACCGAAGACGCCAAAGCGAGTTATCTCAAGTAAAGTTGGTTCATCAACGACTACATGCAAGCGTCCTTTTGGATGAGCACGCTTTAAAAAAACCACCTAGAGCCTACGTTTCGCTGGAGATCTGACACAAACGGCTGTCAAGTAAACTGTGCATATTGGCTGGAAACCCTTCTCCTGCCAAGTAAGATAGATCCTTAACCTGGATGTCGAAAAATTTTGTACCACACTTTATATTTGCACGCGGAAAGTAGCGCTGGACGCTTCGGGCGCAAGTACAACTAAATCATTCTGAAACCAATCTCGCATATCCCCGATAGCATTATACATATGCAGATACGCATTTTGTAGATGATGGCCGAGGGAGCTATAAATGAAACACATGACCACGATCCCCCATAGCATTCCTGATGCTGTCAGCACACGGGCGTGCACCGGCTGAGCTACCCAACGCGAAGATGGAGTGCCGCATTGCATCGTAAAAAAAAAAAAACCGTCGTCTCGCGAATGAATGGCTGCAGCGCAGTGGCAATTTGGCAAAGCATACGAAGGCTATATAGGCTGAGCAGCGACGCAAATTTGGGCGAATTCGTTGCCGCGACAGACAAGTGAAATACAAACAATGCGGATCAAACACCCATGTTATTTGCGTCCCAAAGTGGGGAGTCCGCATGAAGCATATGTAAGCGCCTTAAGTCGCTTCTTGATATTGTGAAAGCATCAAAGACGTCTAGCGCATCTAAAGTCGTCTGCATGAAAAAACTGCAGCAAGGCTTGATTACATACTGCACAGTGTAGCATAGTCGCAGGAAACGCTGTTGGTCTTATTAGCAAAAGATAGCATCAACGCTCCTAGTAAAAACCGGATAACGATGAAATAGACATATCGAGTTTTTGTCGAGCCAAATAAATGCCAGGATGCTCGTCACGTCACGTCACGTTTCCCTTCATATGCACATCGCGCAAACACTGTGTGCAGCATGTAGAGCAGGTCTGTCCTGCATCCTAGAAACTGACGATCTGACAGTTCTCATGACTGGCAATGCTTTCTCGTCTGCCGATACTGCAAGACGATATATGACGCAGATCTGTAGGCAACGTGGTTAAATGCAGAGAGCTGTATGATTAGCAAGGATCTGAGGTGATTTATTTGGTCGCGCACAACTGTGTTCACTCCTCAAAAATAGCGGCAAAGCCCGACAACAAAAAAACACCGCATTTATTGCGTAGATCGCATATTCTATTTTGCTGAGAACAAAATATTCAGAGAAATATCGGAACTCCAGAGCATGTGTGCGCATGGCCTGTTGATGGCATAACGGCACTAGATTTCGGAAACACTGAGCATATGCGCCGTAAATGTTTACAAGAGCAGAACAACGCTAATCGTCGCTCATAGTTGTAAGAATTTGGATACCGTGAGACAGACGCAACGAAGTGGATGCTTTTAGTAAAAAACACAAAATGAGCGGGTACTTGAGTTTGCTTGACCCATAAGAATAACCCGATGATTTAGAATCCGGAATGGCCGGTAATCACACAAGACGCCACGTTCTCTCATAAGCAACCTCACTTGTGTCAGGTGCTCCTGACATTAGTTTCTCTAGAGTCACAACTTGTCCGTTAAAAAATGCAAAGCATGCTCAACGGTGTTTCAGCAATCCAAGATGCAGCCTGTGAAGTTAAGAATATATTCCTTGAACATTCCTTTGACAACTCTTTTGCAAAAGCACGTCCTTCATTAGGACAGCGTGCGTCACTACGCTATTGTCGACACCCACCATTATTTGCCGTCTCAGCGAGCTCCTTCATATAATTTGTCACGGACTATCCGCAGCACAACCATAGCTTGGGGCTGAAGTGGCGTGATTATCATCTAAACGTGCTTTGTGTATATGGTGATAGGCATTCAGCTATAGTGAACATCTAATACGACAATTCACTTGTGCTGCAGAATGGGAAAGCCTTGATCTTTTACGCGTGATCAAACACTATAACGAGAACTACAGCGTCCTGAGCTGGACGCTAGCAACGCCTGAGGAGCCTGTGACAGTTCAAAACAAAGCGCATCTTAGGTAACGATGAAATTTAGCACAGTCAGTGCATGGCTAAATCATATGTTCACACAATGTAGCCGGAAGAGGCCTTGATCAAGTTCTGTAAGAAGAAATTGAACAATGCAGTGCATTCTGCATTTTCCGCGAGCCATGAATCTGCTGGTTCATCATGTTCATAAAATATGAAGTTCTAACTTCATGCCGCATTTTTAGACAGTTGTAATTTTATAACGAAACGAAACAAATCTACTCGAAGTGCATCTGCCCGCTGCCACTGATGTGTCATAAACGCACACAGCAAACGCCAGCGGCGACTGCATCTTCCGAAGCAACGACGCACTATGCATAATTGTCCATATACATCTGCATTTGCCCTTTCGCAGCATTCACGTCACAGAACACACCTACCCAACCATGCATACCACAAAACACCTGCATTGATCCAGCATCCAGGGCGATCCACAGTCACCCTGCAATGGTCCATTCAAAGCAGGACGACTCAGCTATATGCTGAAGCAACAACATAATTTACAAGGATAGAAGCATCCATCCAACAAGAGTAATGTAGTCAGTCTGCGAATCTACAATGGACGTCACCTAACATAGCAAAGTCCTACTAAACCTCGTGCGATCATTAGCTCGCCCTAGTATATTCTGAGACACGCTGAGGGCCAGCCACATGCAGTCTGGCAAACACCGCGACCGCACAAATTCCATCTTCGCCAAGTTTTGTGACTTTGTTCCTTCCCTCCCTAAAACGTGTACTCGACGTTCTGTATTGTGCATGTGCGCCCTGGAAGGCGAACCGACCAACAGACAAGTATTGTAGAGACCATAAACAGGCATGTAGCTGGGCTCACTCCAACATCTAGTGCAAGGCAAAGGAGGCTCAAGTGCTGTCAAACGGACTTACCAAAGACCTCCACGCAGCCCTAAAGGGCGTGTGGCAAATGGACAAAACATATTCCCCGACTCTGTGGCGCAGTAAACCGCTTGCAGCCAGCTTGCGAAAGTTGCGCATGCTCCCTTCAACATCGGTTCATTTGCCATGCGACACTTGTCGCAATTGTTCCGCGAAACTCGAGAGCAATGCATTAAGAGTCTCGCGTAGAAACGTCGGCAGTGCGGCGCATTGTGCAACTGACAGGATGGTGTGACGAATGCACTCGTGTGCACTTGTGTGTATTCGTTGCGTGTGATCGCAGGCAACAGAGCGGACCGGGGAACGCCCCTTAGTGCACAGAAGAGAAGGTCTTAAGACACGCAAGCTTCGGTACTGGCCACGAAAACAAATGGAGGAATGAACCCACTCGGACTGCAGATGACAATTTCCGCCTTCGCTGCGTGCGCGTCTTGCGGTAGAGAGGCCGTAAGCTCTCGTAAAAACCATTTTTCTACTTTGTCAATAATTTCCGCACACTCATGCCGCATGCCTTCAGGTCATCACCTATCTGTCTCACTCTGTGCTTGAGTACGACAAAACCAGAACTGGAACGCTTGTAGCGCGCAACTCTGTTCAGAACCAACACGGTATCCGCGCGACCAGTTTAAATGGAATGACTCTCGCGCTCCGCATTCGAATAAACTCCTTTCGCCAATTGTACGAAACGCACAAAACAAAAATGCTATACGGAAACAAAGCACGTGAACTACGCTCTCTCCGTGCTTGTATGCCCTCTGCATTCCATGTCTAGCTCTAACTACGCAGTCGCGACGAAACTCAAGACTATAATAGGATCGCTCTGCACATACCTTCTGCAGGTCGCCGACACAATCGCAGATGCCACAGAGCAGTCCTGCCGTTTCAGACG
>NW_013652438.1:0-4442 GCF_000499385.1 Eimeria necatrix
ATGCCTTTCACTATGTGGTAATCATGTCACTCGCCTTATTTGTTCTGGCTGCAGGAGAAAAAGCATCACGAAAACATCAAAGCAACGTATGTTCACTTTGTTTAGCCAAACCAAAGGCCCTCAAGCGTTGCTTTATAGTATAAGTTAGTTTATGGGTACTTCTACACATCTGGATATATCAACTGCACATTCCTGTAATACACGAGCACGCTTCATGAGTGTTACCACCCCATCTTTGGGTTGACTGTCTCTCATGAGACCCAGACTAACTTTCTGAGCAACAAACACAACAAATTGCTGCATCGGTCCGTAGCACATGCATAAATTTTTACCGAACTCAGCATTTTCTTCATTGCTTAGCAAAGACAACATCACACAAGGGCAGAACAGCAAACATGGGTAAGCTCTCCAATCCGATGTAGCTTCCTTCTTACTGCCCAGAATCCTTTACTCTTATTAGAAACAGGACTCCGGCTATCTTTTATGCTCACGCAACTACTTGAAAAGTGTCGGCATTCACGATCTGTGGACATCCTGTTACGGACTAGGCACTTCACACATATCAGCAGTCATCAGAAGGCTCAATATCTTGAGGGAAAGTTGTCTCGCAGTTAAAGCAAGTGTGCCCAGAGCTGCCAAACTTGCACTATGCAGAGATTGCAGTTTGAAGACAGCCACTGTCGCCACCACACTTTCCAGAAACGCACCTACTGCCTCAAATCATCTGAGTCATTTACCGCGGCTGAGAGAGGCTGTTCCAGCTTGTCTCTGCCTGCTAGTGTGCTTTAACCTGTACGGCAGCAACGCAACGAATTGTAGACCCTGCATAAATCAATTAGGTCAAAAACAATACTATTTTCGTGCGTCAATTACAATGAGGCGCCAAAGAATGTTCCATCAGGATGATGGCATCCCTCAAAATGCAGAGATGCACTGAAGCTGGTAGAACAAATAACACATCACACATAAGCAGTCATCAGAAGTAGTATGAACAAATAACACATCACACATATGCAGTCATCAGAAAGCGCAATATTTGGAGGCGACGTTGCCTGGCAGTCAAAGAATGCGTGCCCAGCGCTACCAAATATGCACTATGCAGAGATCGCACTTTGAAAGCAGCCACTGTCGCCACCACATTGTTCCTAGACACACAATCTGCTTCAAATCATCTGAGTCATTTACCGCCGCTATGCCCTAAACTCTAAATGCGCAGAAGTGAATCCTTTTGTGCCAAAGAAGTATAGCAGTTAAAGTTTTTCCTGAGCCCTGTTTTGCAATATATCCGATCCAACCAGCGAAGAAGACGGCGTGCCGTTTGGGATTTAGAATTAAGGCTTTACGGTCTAGGGTTTAGTGTTTCGCAAAGGATGGCATGCACATTCACCATCTTAAACATATGAAAGCATACATAGTAATATATCTGTATATGTATATATGTATAGATATATATCCAGAATGGGGGCATGCAGGGATGCACTCACAGTAAAAAGAGTCAACGAGAAATGAACAAAGAAGTCTTCAACCCCTAAACGCTAAACGCTAAACCCTTCTCGCCTCCACCCTCAGCGGAAAGCAGTGGGAACATCTGCGCATTTCAGGCCACCGCAAACAGGCCGAGCCTCAAGGCTATTCCCATTATTATTGTTTTTACTATCGTTACTATTATTATTACTGTTAATAATAAATTGCTTCGTTTCATTTTAAGTGTTTTACTTTCATTTAATTCGTGCAAAGACGCCAAAGAGAGCTGTCGATTCGATAATTGCGGGGAAACTGCACTGCAAGAGCCGCCTGCAAAAACAAAAAGTAAATGAAAGAGAATCATAGCATCGCGGTTTTATGGTTTAGTGTTTAGGGTTCTAGGGTTCTGGGCAACGAGCTGTTGCTGTGGGCACTCGCCACCTGGTTCTGTTTGCATCAAAGTGCTGCATGTTGCCGCTCCTTCTGCTGCTGTGCTGCTGTTCCTTTCCTCCGGAGCAGCAGCAAGAAGGGCCATCAGAGAAGCACACACCAGCCGCCTCCCTGCAATACTTTTTGCAGCTCAGGCTGTATCCTGTGCTGCTGCTCTCGTCTAAAACGTGCAACAGCAATATCATCTTCTTCACAAACGCAATGAGCCATTCCCTGCTGCTGCTAATACTCCTGCTGCAGGTGTGCGAGTGAAGCTGCTGTTCTCGCTGCTGTTGCCTTGCAGTTGCATCTGGTGGGTCTGCTACTGCTGCTATTGCCTTAGTGCCTGTTACTGCTTTCGCAGCGCCCGTGTTGCTGCCGCTGCTGCTGCTGCTGCTGCTTTTGCAACGGGCGGCGTTACTGTTGGTATTTCTCGATGGTCGTATTCAACGGTCTAGCGTGCCGCATCCGTTTCGCGTATTGTTTGTGCTGCTTGCTCCTGCTGCTGCTACTACTACTACTACTACTGCTGCTGCTGCTCCTGCAGCTTCGCGCGTAATGATGCCGCCTCGCGACATAACCTTTCACGGTTGCTGCTGTGTGGGCTTCGTGGCTCAGGACTACTGCCTTAGGCATGCTGGCTAGCTATTTGGGCCTCCTGCGTGCAGCACCAAAGCGTGTCGCGCTGCACAAGCCGCAGTGCCTTGGGGAGAGGCCCCCCGGGGGCCTCTCCCCAGGGCCACCCTGGGGGGCCCTCCGGGCGGGCCCCTAGGGTGGCCCCCAGTATGGCACCCATCGTGGCTACGGCGGGCCGGCGGCCCGTTCCCATCCCTCGCAGGCTCCCCCAGAGGCATAGCTGAATCTCTGCAACGCTGGGGCCCCCAGAAAGGAAGCAAAACAAAGCCGACTCAATTTAATTTGTTCATAAGCCCTCGGCTGGACTGTCCTTCTTTGGGTGTGGGGGGTTCTGAGCTCCGTGGCAGAAGATAGGGGCCCGAACTGCTAATGCGAGGCAGAAGAGGTCCCCGCAGCTGCAGCTGCAGCAGCAGCAGTAGCATGCAGCAGCTGGCGCTGCTGTCGGCGGCGCCCTCAAAGGCTGACCACTGCTGGGCCTTCTGCTGCGTCGCTACACCGCAGCGCAGGCTTCAGCAGCTGTTTTATCCGCGGTAGCAGCAGCAACGGCAGCACCAAGGGGAGCGGAAACAACAGCAGCAGCAGCAACTTGCACACGGAAGCCGACCGCAACAGAGACAGCAGGTGGCAGTGCTCGAAAGAAGGCAGTCAGTTTCGTTAGGGGAATAATACTCTAAAAAACAACATAGTAACGGATCCCAGTACATCGTTTCCCTGAGGGTGTGTACTTGTCATGTGCGCTGTTACTTATCAACTGCAAAAATGTTACTTACTGATATATCATGCCGGTGAAATTTTCTCTCTCCCTGCAAACGTAAAAGCAAAACTGTCTCTCATACGTTTTGGTGTCCCGTATTCCGTACGCTTTCACTATGTGGTAATCAGGTCACTCGCCTTATTTGTTCTGGCTGCAGGAGAGAAAGCATCACGAAAACATCAAAGCAACGGAAGTTCACTTGTTCAGCCAAACTAAAGGCCCTCAAGCGTTGCTATATAGTATAAGTTAGTTTATGGGTACTTCTACACATCTGGATATATCAACTGCACATTCCTGTAATACACGAGCACGCTTCATGAGTGTTACCACCCAATCTTTGGGTTGACTGTCTCTCATGAGACCCAGACTAACTTTCTGAGCAACAAACACAACAAATTGCTGCATCGGTCCGTAGCACATGCATAAATTTTTACCGAACTCAGCATTTTCTTCATTGCTTAGCAAAGACAACATCACACAAGGGCAGAACAGCAAAACATGGGTAAGCTCTCCAATCTGATGTAGCTTCCTTCTTACTGCCCAGAATCCTTTACTCTTATTAGAAACAGGACTCCGGCTATCTTTTATGATCACGCAACTACTTGAAAAGTGTCGGCATTCACGATCTGTGGACATCCTGTTGCGGACTAGGCACTTCACACATATCAGCAGTCATCAGAAGGCTCAATATCTGGAGGGAAAGTTGTCTCGCAGTTAAAGCAAGTGTGCCCAGAGCTGCCAAAATTGCACTATGCAGAGATTGCACTTTGAAGACAGCCACTGTCGCCGCCACACTTTCCAGAAACGCACCTACTGCCTCAAATCATCTGAGCCATTCACCGCCGCTGAGAGAGGCTGTTGCAGCTTGTCTCTGCCTGCTAGTGTGCTTTAACCTGTACGGCAGCAACGCAACGAATTGTGGACCCTGCATAAATCAATGTAGGTCAAAAACAATACTATTTGCGTGCGTCAATTACAATGAGGCGCCAAAGAATGTTCCACCAGGATGATGGCATCCCTCAAAATGCAGAGATGCACTGAAGCTGGTAGAACAAATAACACATCACACATAAGCAGTCATCAGAAAGCGCAATATTTGGAGGCAACGTTGCCTGGCAGTCAAAGAAAGCGTGCCCAGCGCTACCAAATATGCACTATG
>NW_013652439.1:0-4856 GCF_000499385.1 Eimeria necatrix
CGGGGCCGCGGGGGCTCCGGGGGGCCCCCCGGGGGGCCCCCCCGGCCCCGCGGCCCCGGGGGGCCCCCCAGGAGCCTCCCAGGGGCCCCCCGCCGGGGGCCCCCCGGGGGCGGGGGCCCCCTGGGGGGCCCCCGGGGCGTTTGCGGGGGCCCTCGGGGCGTGGGGAGGAATGGGGGCCCCCGGGGGGGCCCCCGGGGGGGCCCCCGGGGGGCCCCCGGGGGCCCCCGGAAGTGGGGGCTGCATGCGCGTGGCCGGGAGGGGCTGCCTCTCCGAACATATTGTGAGGATTCCATCTTTGACAAATGACTCTCATGTTCGAGGAGATGATGGAGTTGGAGAGGGTTTAACAATTGAGCTGAACGGGGGCCCCCTGGGCCCCTGCAGCAGCAGCAGCAGCAGCAGCAGCAGCTGCTGCAGCGGCTGCTGCAGCCACGGCTGCTGCAGCTGCAGCCCCTGCGGCGGCGCGCCCCCGCCCGGCGGCCCCTGCAGCAGCAGCAGCAGCAGCAGCAGCAGCAGCAGCGAGGGCCCGGCGCTGAGCAAGGCGAAGCTGCAGGGCGCTGCTGCTGCTGCTGCTGCTGCTGCTGCTGCGCAGGGGGCCCCCGGCGAGGGGGGGCCCCCCAACAAAGAAAAAGAAGGACTTTGGGCAGCTCCGCTTTGGAGCAGCTGCGAGTCTTTAGGGTTTGCTTTTGGGTTTCCTTCTTGGGAGCTTCCGAGTTGCGGTGTACATACACCCGGGGGCCCCCCCGCGGGCTTCGGGGTCTCCGCCGCAGCAGCAGCAGCAGCAGCAGCAGCAGCAGCAGCAGCAGAAAGCAGCAGCCTCGAGGGCCTCTACCTCCGCCCCATCTGCAGCAGACTCCCCAGCCGCACCACCAGCATTTGTGGGGAGCTCGAGGGGCCCCCCAGCGCGGACTGGGGCCCCTGCCGCATAGACACGAGGGGCCCCGAGGAGGGTTTAGAGGGCCCGGGGGCCCCTCTTGGGTCGAAAGAGTTGCCACTTCTGCTGCTGCGGCCCACCCCTTCGCCTTCAGCTTCTTCTGCGCAACTCCCAAGTCCCACAGGGCAGCTTCGCCCATCTGCAGCTGACCCCGCCCCTGCAGCAGCAGCAGCAGCAGCAGCAGCAGCAGCAGCAGCAGCAGCAAATGCTGCTGCTGCTGCAGAAGCAGCAGCAGAAGCAGCAGCGGCAGCGGCAGCTGCAGCAAAGCCGGCGTTGGGGCTCGGGATAGTGGAAAAGTCCTCCGGGACCCAAGCAGCAGCAGCTGGAGCTGCAGCAGCAGCAGCAGCAGCAGCAGCAGCAGCAGCAGCAGCAGGTGGACCAGTGGTCCAGTGCGGGCGCAGCTGCAGCAAAGAGGACGGAGCGCAGCGGTTTAAATGAGGAAAAGTTTGAAACAAAAAAGAAAATGAAAGCCGCGGAAGAGCGGCTTGCTGCGAAGCCGCAAGCCCGAGGTGTACGTACACCCCAGAGGTGCGCGTACACCCCACAGTCTGCGGTGTACGTACACCTCAAGCTGTGGGGTGTACGTACACCGCAGCGCTGCGCATTTGCCAAACAAAAAGAAAAGCAATTATTTATTTAATTGCGAGCTGAAAGACTTTATTTCTTTTAAATTCGCTTCTGTCGAGTTTTAATTTATTTCTTTATTTCAAACTTTAATTATTTATTCCAATTTAATTCTATTTGCCATTTCAAACTTTATTCTTTATTTCTAATTTTTACTTTTTACGCAACTTTTATTTATTCCAAATTCCACTCAAATTCATTTCTTCCAAAGTTTAATTATCTTTGTTTCTTCTTTTCAATTTTAGTTCTATTTATTTCTTCTTTTTAATTTTAGTTTTTATTTATTCCTTGTTTTTAATTTTAGTTCTATTTATTTCTTTTTAATTTTAGTTTTTATTTATTTCTTCTTTTTAATTTCAGTTTTTATTTATTTTTTTCTTTTTAATTTTAGTTCTACTTATTCCTTCTTTTGAATTCTAATTACATTTATTTCTTTCCAGTTTCGAACATATTTCTTTTCCTCCGAAATTTAATTAAATTTATTTCTCTTCTCTCAAACCCCAATTAAATTTATTTCTTTTTTTGAATTTAAATTAAATTTTCTTTTTTTAAATTCAAATTAAATTTGTTCTCGAAACTGCATGCAGGCCGCTGCAAATCCGAAAAAGCTTTTTCGCAATTTAAGAAATAAAATGAATTAAAAATAAAAGTAAACATTTCATGATTTGTTTCCAGAATTTCATTTTATCTTTTTTAAATTTCGAAATTATTTTTCTTTTTTTTTAAATGTTGCTGCTGGGTTGGGGTGTACATACACCCCATTTGGAAGATAACGGCTAAGCCGCTGCCCCACACTTTGGTTTATTTTCATTTGTTTCTCTTTTTTATCTTTGTGCTTCTCTTCTGCTTCTAATTGCTGCTGCTGCTGCTGTTGCTGCTGCTGATATTGCTGCTGCTGCTGTTGCTGCTGCTGCTGCTGCATTCGGTTTTCCTTATAGTCTTTTCGTTTCTCTTGTGCTTCTAATTGCTGCAGCTGCTGCTGCATTTGTTCCTCTCTATGGCCATTCTTGTTTCCCTTCTGCTTCTCATTGTTGCTGCTGCTGCTGCTGCTGCTGCTTCTGCTGCTGCTGTTGCTGCTGTTGCTGCTGTTGCTGCTGCTGCTGCTTAAGGCTAAAGGCCCTCCTTTGGGCCTCTTAGTAGACACTGACAGCTTTAATAATAGTATTAATAGTTTAGAGAGCTGCTGCAGCTTCTAGGGTTTAGGGTTTAGGGTTTAGGGTTTAGCTGACTGCTATTGTTGCTGCAGCGACTACTGCAGCAACGCACGGAAGCAAAGGCCGCTAACAGAATAAATAAATAAATAAATAAATAAATAAATAAATAAATAAATAAATAAATAAATAAATAAAGAGAGAAACAGATAATAAGATTTGAGATGAAGTTCAAAAAATAAAATGCACAGAAAGCCTCGGGCGGAGCCTTCGGGTGTATGTACAGCTAGAAGCCAGCAGGTCTATAATTCCAATTCTTTTTTATTTTTTGTTTTTTATTTTTATTTTTTTATTTTTATTTTTTTATTTTTTGTTTTTTGTTTTCTCTCTCCCTTTCCAGAAGTCCCCACGCCCGCAAATTAGCTCGTTTGATCAAATATAGAGACAGTTTCTATTTTTGCATTTATACCAATATATATAAATATAAATATATATATATACATATATATATATATTATATACAAAATATATATAATATATATATTATATATTATATGTATATATATATATATATATGTTATAAATATATATATATATATATACATATATCCAAATAATCATACACACTAATATATATTGCATATTGTGTTTATAAATTAGTAAGTGCATTTATACTTTTATACTTTTGAAATATATTTTTGAAATATATTTTTGAATTATATTTTTGAAATGCAAAAATGCAGACTTTGCGAATTTTGGCCTTCAAGAGTGCGCCTGTGGGGTGTACAGACAGGCAAGCACAAGTGTTTTCAAATGCAGCAAATCTTCAAATTGCATTTTTGTTTTTTTGCAATTTTTGGCAACACTTTTGCGCAAATATTAATTTTTATTTTTTTGCTTTTTCTAATTACTTCTTGAAGACTCAACGTCGCACAAATTAGAGTGTATGTACACCTGAAGCCCCTGCGCATGCACTTGCTGCGCCCGCCACGGCGAGCTGCACAAGTTAGGGTTTAGGGTTTAGGGTTTAGGGTTTAGGGTTTAGATGGTTGCAAATGGACTTAGGGGAAAATGCATGCATGCGCGGAAGCAGCAAAGAAAGGAACTGGTGGGAAGTCCTTTTGACAGAAAAACGAAAACAAATGGAAAGAAAGAAACAAATAAAATGAAAAATGCGGCGCAAAGAAACACTGCGGGGTTTGCTGCTGCAGCAGCAGCGGGAAAAGCCGCAGCTGAGGTGTCTGTACACCCCAGCGAACTGGCCGTACACCCCAGCGAGGTGTCTGTACACCTCAGCGCGCCGCGGCGCACAGCCCCCGCTCGTACAACAAACAGTTTAATTGTTCATTTAAAAAAAAAGATAAACCCGCAGAACTAAATCCTTTAATCCAACAAAGAGAGGCCCCTTTGTAGAAGCCCAGGGGCCCCCCTCGGGTGTATATACACCTGCACACCTCCAGCAGCCGGGGGCCCCCCTGGCCCAGACTTCCTTCTTCCTGCATGCGCAGCAGCAGTTCTTTAAATCCTTCTTACAGCAGTTCTTTAAATCCTTCTTATTTATTTTATTTTATTTATTTTATTTATTTTATTTTATTTTATTTTATTTTATTTTAATTCAAATAAACGATCTATTCCACTTGCAGCCCCTTCCACTCCAGCAGCTTTCCCGCAGCAGCTGTCGAGACACCCGGCGGGCTTCCGCCACTTCGCCGTTTTTGAAGACAAAAAAAAAATAATAAAAAGAAACTAAAAGTGGAAATAAAAACAATTCCCGAAAATAAATAAAAGAAATTAAAAAGTGCAAATAAAATCAATTAATTAATTCCAAAAAGACCAAACAAATAAAATAAAAGCCCACTTTACACTTCAGCAACAAACTCTGGACTTGGAATATTTTTCGAACAGAGTCCAAAACAAATAAAAAAAGGTGCAAAAAAAGCCAATTGATAATTCTTTTTCAACTAAAACGAATACACCAATTAATTAATGAATTAATTAATTAATTACTTCCAAAAGGACAAATGAAATGAAATAAAATAAAGAATTACTTTATATTTTATTAGCAAACTCTGGACTTGGAATATTTTTCGAACAGAGTCCAAAACAAATAAAAAAAGGTGCAAAAAAAGCCAATTGATAATTCTTTT
>NW_013652440.1:0-5396 GCF_000499385.1 Eimeria necatrix
GCCGTGGAACATCGACGTGGAGCCGAAACAGTCTCAGACACAGTTGCCTTGCGCTCTCACTACAGGCTGCATGTTAGTAGACTACGTGCTTTATGGCATGAAGAATGTGACCTCACTTGCAGCCAGTACGTTGCATTCCTAGCGAACTGAGCCCATAGGCATCCCTCGCGAACTGAGCCCATAGGACCGTGTTTCTTTTAGGGAAGGTATTGTCTATTCCATGTCTGCGTTTAGTTGCAACTACCAAAGCATTCTGAGGATGGGTTGTCCTGCGCTCTCCCCAACATGATTTGTGCAGAGTTTACACAGAGAAATAATTCCGCGTTCATCATATCCTGGAGATTTTCCGTACATGCAAAAGCTTCACAAAATCGTGGACATGTTGTAGGCAATAGGGCAAGCTCTTACTGCCTCGGTTCCCGTTATGCCAAAAAGGCTTTGAATAACCTTACCGATAAAAGCATATGAGGAGATCCTGTTTTCAATTTTATCTCGAATAGCTGCGTTTATGTGAGGTTGGGGGGTGAGACGCATAAATAGATTCGTACGTTTTAGAATGATATGCAAATACGTCTGATCTCCTTCAGGAGCGCTTGCAGCTTGATGTGACTGCTGCTGACGAGGGCCGAGTGACCTGGAGACCGTGCGTCCTGTGTGCAACTACCGTCTTGGGCAAACGTTGAGTCTATGCTTTCTATGGGGCGGCTGGTGGTGCATGATGTCACTTTAAGAGGTAGTGAAGACGCCTAAAAATGCTTGTTGCCAGCTCCCAGTGTTGAAATTGCCTATCCTTTGCTGTGTGGATAATGCAGCAAAATAGCTGAAACGCTTCGCGTGCCAGTGAGCAAATGATCAAATGGATTGATTACCGGACGATGCAGAAAGTGCGTAGCACTTAGCTGTGCCGAACTTTGAAGCGGAAATCGTGCAAAGCTCAATACAGAACAACAGACGCCCCTTACGCAACTCAGCATTGCCTGTACTGGGTGTTTCTGTTTCGCACAAATATACGCTTCTCATTTCAAATCGTGGCATCGCTTGCGCCTCAAGGAAGCATACATCGCAACAAGTGGAGCCAGCATACTGTATGGGGAAAATCTGCGATGTGGTGCTCTTGCGTGCGGTTTCATGCATTGAAAACGAGCTTATATATGCTGCTAATGTCGTGTACATGATATGTGCAGGTGATCTGGCGAGACTGGCGCTGCAGTTTCGAGAGAAGACACACTAAAGCATGGACGGAAGAATACGCCATGCGGATCCTTGTGTGTTTGGCAGCTGCATTGTGCGAAGGCCATAGAGATCGCATCCATCTGACTGCCCTTCTGTCTTGAAGTGTGCGTGGGCGTGTATATTGCAAAGCATGTAGCGTAGTACATTGGTCTGTGAGGAACTGCTATGCTCGGTTTTGCCAGGGGACTCTCCAGCTGGAAGGTGTACTGATTTGTTTGTGGAATTCGTTTAGATCCTCCGCAGGGCTGTTGGTTTGAACAACTGGGGACTGATGCATATTGAGATTGTAGAAAGTGCGTTCCATACCATCAAAAGGAACGTTGCGTTTCTGACGCGAGGGACGTACAGATGTCCGCCAAAAGTACATTTTCACTTTGGCATTTTAATAGATTGGGCTGCCAATTAAACGAATGCAGATGTGGCGATTCCGGTGGCCTGCTAATTTACGATGGTGCCATTCCTTGTTCCTGTGACAGTGCCGTATTGCCAGTCTGAGAAACTGGGGATTCGGGATGAGCCGCCTTGTCAGAGTCTTCAGATATGAATTAATGGGCGCTTGCCGTTGCGATTGCACATTCGCCACAGTTGATTAGCGCGACGGCAAAATGAACCTGCGCTGATTGACTTACACATAGAGATAAGAGAAAGCACTCTTACTCATGAGGTCCGGTTACATATATCTGGCGGGATGGTACTGTTGGTTTCTCTTCGTCTTTTTCGTGGCGTTGAGGATGCTTATCTGAATAGGCTGACTGTTTGCACTTGCAGGGCGCCTGACTGCCGATTTACGCCAGTCCGAATACGGCGACATGAGATGCTTGCGAAACTGTCTTGTCCCCCTAGCAAGTGTGTGGAGCGCGGCAAGCGAGTTAGAACGGACGTCCAAGTATCTTGGCAAATGATTCTCAAACGTAATATCCCACACAAGGGTTGCATTTCTCTGTTGTGACACCTCAGAGTGCGTAAGATCCCCGAAATTAAAGTCAAACAAGACTCCTTTGTTTGCAGAAAGTACGCCGCATGCACTGTAGGCAGCAAATAAAGGGAAGTTAATTTCCGGAGGATTAGGATATAATTGAGTGATTCCTGTGAATTGGAGATGTCTGACGAGGAAGGCGAGGAACTATCCCGGTGAGCTGTAGTCACCAATGCGGTTTAGACAATCGTCTTTTTTTCAGTATGCGTATTCTAAGGTTTTGGGTTTCAGCATTCATTTCGAAGCTGAACGCATTTCACCCGCCAGTAGTGGAATTGCTCATCACCTTTACTGTCATTCGTTAGCTGCGAGCTGAAGACGCCCTGTGCAGAGCTAGGGAACGTGGACAGTGCAGGTGGTGCTTCCTGTAAATAGCTGTTGTGTGGTGGAAGTTTGACAAATATGCTGAGGCGTTACGAACCAATTCTTAGGCAATCAAAACGTCACGTAATTGCTACTAAAGTGTTTTGGGAAGGACTCTGAGCTCTCGAACTGACAGAAAGTCCGTCACAGCTGACGTGTCGGGAAACGAGCATCATTCTGCTAAGACCTTGTGTGCGCATATGTTACCCCCCAGCTTGAGAGCTTGTGCAGCGTTGTGTTTTTAGAAGCCACGCGCTTTATACGGCAAGCATCGAAACTAGGAAATTTCAGATACAGGTCTCATCACGTCTAGGGGTTTGACATATTCCTCTAGGGTCCCCAGCAGTGGCATTGACTTCGACATAGATCTTGCCTCGACATATCTGTTCGTCGAATCTAAAGGAGATGATCTGGGCAGCAGTGACAAATACTCTGAAACGCGGCCTAAAAGGCGAACTGGTTTAGGAAATCCTGAAAATGAAGCACTGCATGCAAGGTAAGCCATATGACAAGCTTCATGTAAAGGTAGAACACAACCATTTATCATGAGCAGGACGATGTCATGGATAATATTCTGCAAGCATCGGGCTCGCAGGCTTGTGGTATATACCTTTCTCCTTATTAGCTCCCGTAGAAGTACCAGGAGCTGCTGATTTCTTTTGTCTTTTAAGCCTAGAGAGTGGTGGCGAGTTCACTTAATCCTCGTGACATAGGCGACTGTGACTGACATCACGGTGCATCGACGCCACGAGCTGAAGCTGATCCGCTAGCTAAAGGCCTCTGATTTATTAAGCTGTGTATTTCGTATGGCATGTTTGTGTCTCATGGAGTGCCTGCAGTTGCGTCATTTCCATTTGCCATTGGCTTGCATGCATGTGCATTGCCGCGCCCCGTGGCGCCTTGTCCCCCTTTTAGACCAACTGTGCCGCTATCCAACCAACATAATATTTAATGCACAGGCCAGTGAGCAGGCATTTCAATGGATCGACTGCTGGACTTTGCAGAGAGTGCGTCACACTCAGCTGCGCCAAGCTCTAAAGTGGCGAATCGAGCAAAGCTCAGTAAGAAAGTACAGGATCCGGTTATGCAGGCCAGAATTTCCTGTGCACAATTGAGTAACTGTTGAAAGATCTAATTTCGCATGGTGAGAAGCATAGCGAACATTGGGTACTGTGTGTGGGCAAATGGGTGTGCACGTTGGGCCATTGTAAGTTTCTAGGTATATGACCCCGAAAATGACAGCTTCACTGTGCTTCATATCTACCCCGCAGGGACACGTACTAAAAGCTTTTCGTGGAGGCGTTTTTGGGCTCGCTGCTGTGTGTGTGCCTGTTATATTCATGCGACTTTGGCTAGCTTTCTTTTTTGCATTTGTGCCATGCACCGTGAAGATTGCGTTGCTCCGACGGAGCTCCCATAAAGAAAGATTGTTCACTGTCCGTTGCCGAAATTTTTGCTTTAGAGAGTTAAACTGCGCGAATTCCATGGGAAATGTGTTAGACATGGTGTGTGCTCCAGCGAGCCCATCATGGATTGCGTCTTACAATACTGTAGCCCGTGGGGCTCTGCTCTGATGCTCATTTATTCATGCAGAGCGGGGTTTTGCAAATCTTGCCGATAGGGTGCGTACTGAAAACATCTGATTAACTGGGAATCTGCAATAGCGTGTTTGCCACTTGTCCAGCTATGTGGACGTGAAGAAGGCGCGGTAGAATTTCACGCAATAACTAGATGCCATCATGAGCCCCTTGCATTCAAATATGCAGATAAAACATGTGTGCGCCACGTTTCGGGCCTTCACTCGTACAGGAGCAGATGAATCGCAAGACATGTCTTGCAAATTTTTGGCAGTTGTACTTTCATGTTCTTTTATGCCTGGCCTTCTACGCGCTCTTATTCTGCGCTTAGCGGTGCCTAACCAAGAACAAATATTCTTCTAAATGAATCTCAATTGCTTTTGCTGGCTGGATACTCAGGAATTCACCAAATATTCTGAAATCATTCTGGCTGGACTGCTGTGGTCGGCAGGAACTAACATTGCGACCAAGCGGTGTTTGCCGTGAGCATGCTAATAGCGGTCTGCCTTGATTGAATAATCATTTGCATTTACAAGTTAATAGGTGCTAGTCGATTCATCCCATCTTCCGTGGCTGCGGTTTTAAAGCTATCCGCAGAGATACCGGGCGTTGCTAATATAGGGTTGTCGCCATTACACGTGTTGTGGGCAGTCTGCCTAGTAGGCTTATTGCATTAAATTATTCATGCATGTCCCAGATCTTGAGAATTCTCAAGGGTTCTTCTTGGCGTAAATGATCTTGTGCATGTTGGGAAATGAGGCTGCAACAGGTCTGGTGATAGTGGTCGTGGGGTTCTGTGGAAGTTGAACTTTTTATTGGGGAATAGAGGAAAGATTACCACCTTTCTAATGTATAGTGGTATTATCGCGCTAGATCTATTGTGCAACAGAATGCGCATGCTCAAGGGCTGCTGAAAGCGAAGCTTGTGAGTTGAATGCAGACATGAGAGGGGAACGATCAATTTGCATACCTATGACTTGCTCTGAATCTGAGCGTTCTTGTAATTCAGAAGTAGAATATGGATATTTGTGTGTGGAGACGCGATTCAGCTTATGCAAAATTAAAGTGTAGCATAAAAGGATCCGTCAATGGCTCAGCAGAGAGTAGTTCTAACTTGTCTTTTTGAATTTGCCTCAATGTGTTCGTTTAGCTGATATAAGTTTCGGCACGAGCCAATCACGTTGCTACCTGAATACTGGGAAAGCGTCCAAAGATATATCGAAATTTCACCGAGTTTTAACCCCAGC
>NW_013652441.1:0-5297 GCF_000499385.1 Eimeria necatrix
GGCCTAAGACTGTGATTTGCAGCCTACAGCAGAGTCATCTACTGGTGCTCACACAAAGACAAACCGGCCGACGCCACCATGGTCCACATTTCTATACTGAAACCAGCACAAAGACTGTTTGTGGCTAAATAGGTACTTATTCCGCTATTAGTGCTGAGTGGATGTAGGCATGTTTTTACTTCTTCAGTTTTGCGCTCTGGGTCTGGCTCACGCTCTGCACGTTAAACGCATCTGTGATTTATTAGGCACTTCTCTGCACACGCATACACAGTGAGGCCCACGGTTACACGAAAAAGCAAGTGCAGGCTAGGGTTGTTAGAGACAACGCAACTACGTTGGGCGCGTTCACAGCAACCGTGGAAGCTGCCGCGTCGTCGTGTCCTGCATTTGCTCCCTCAAAATATGCACCCATCTGCTTTAGCAAACCGATATCACACACTATGCGAACACAACGAAACCACGGAAAAGCATAACACCTCTATGGAGATGATCTGGCGTCTGCGATGCAGAGCAAACGAACGCAAGCGGAATACCTCCCACAGGAAGCATGCAGTTCTGTTCGACTACTGAGTGAAAGGGTCTATCGATACGAGACAAGACCGTATTTGCAATAAAATACCAAGATGACGGTTGCAGTCGTCTGTGCTCCTCAGTTTCAACAAATGGCAAACTCCAGTGACCTAAAGCGCACTGTAAACAGGTAGTCTAGCAGCTATAGCAGTATGCACTGCATAATCCTGAAACAATGCACGTTTCTGAGTATAAAAATTGCCACGTAACGTTCTGCGTAGTGGTCGGATGGATTGTATTCACTTTATCGGGTGCGTCATCACGCTTGTCGTAATTGCTCTAAAACTATTCGCACCAACGTCAAAACGCCGTCTTGTCCCAGAGGATTGTGGCTTTCAGGCCATCACAGATTCCCCCACTGTCGCTCAGAAAACCAGGTATGTGTTCCTTCACCTTCCAATTTTCCTTTTTGAGACTGGCACAAAAGTGGTACGAGGATACATAATCACTCATCTATGGCCTCGAGTATTGCTTGTGCACAGTAATGCTTAGCTTCACGTAGCGCCTAGGCTGCGTGCAACTGACTCGCTGAAAGTTGGTGGCACTTTCGGTTCAGCCGGCGTTCTTCTGCATATGCGTAGACAGTAACACTCGTAACTACAGAGCAGAACAAAAGTAAGCGACATATGTCACAGACAACGCAACTACGTTGGGCGCGTTCACAGCAGCCGTGACAGCTGCCGAATCGGCGTGTCACACATGTGCTCGCTCAAAATGTGTACACATCTGCTTTAGCAATTCGTGCCGCATAGCTCACTTCGCAAGGCGTGGAAACGACATGCTCACACAAAGCCACAAGTGCATTAAAAGCTAGCCAGTTAACTTGACAAACGCTGGGGGGCTATGGAATATTACATTAAACAAAACTGATAGGCAACTGGCCCAATAAATGCACCATATCTCAGAAAGCGGTGCGCTGCTCAGGAGCGCGGCTTGTAATCGCGTGCACGCATCTATGCAAGATGCAAGTGAATTGCCGAATGTTGTTGCGGCATGCAAATTCTCTACTACGTAGGACGCAACATATCTATGCAGCGTTGAAGATTCATGAGTAATTATGGCTAGCTCCCTTTTCTGCCTTATGCAGAAGTCCTCCCCTGCATACTACTAATAACGCATACACATGCCGGCTGAGCAAGCAAAATAAGTGCTTGCTGCTCACGAATCGCTACAACTGTGTGCAGTGTCTGTGCATCGTATCACACGCACAAGCTGCGACATTTCTAGCAGGGCGAATGGAGTTGTCATTCCTACATTGAGTTGTCAATTCTACATTATTATTGCTTCCGCACAAAGCCACAAGTCTGCTAAAAGCTGATCACTTAACTTGGTAAACGCTGCGGGGCTATGGAAGATTACATTGAACAAAAATAGTCGACAAGTGGCCCATTAAATGCAACATATCTCAGAAAGCGGTGCGCTGCTCAGAAGCATGGCTTGCCAGAGCGTGCACGCATATATGCAAGTGAATTTCCAAATGGTGTTGCAGCATGTAAATTCTCCGTGGAGCAACAGCCAATTGCTTACTGACGAAAGTGTCCTATGACTTTGTAGTCGCTGGCGTTCCGGCCGGACCATGCCCATTAAAGTGGTTTCCAACGTCTAAATTGTGCTTTTTAAATTCTGCTTTGCTTGTAATGCGGCCCCAATTTTATATGCTAACCGACGATGTGACTGCGATGCAAACCCACTACTATAAGCTGAGGCAAACTTCCATAAATACAGATAATCAACCCAGTTTCCATACGACCCGCCTAGCGCAAGTGTGCGAATAACAGCTTGTACAGCAACAACAAATTTCAAAACACTTAAAACTAGCAATTAGCTGCTTTAAAACACAGAGCACTCCGGTCGCCATCCTAAACTTTGCATAGATGCCACAAATGCCTCTGATTCTGGAGCCGCATCCTTGCAAACCGTCAGTCTGCCTTTCTGTAAGCGTGCGCTTCCGTTTCGCTATCTCACGTCCGTTGCGTGCATTTCGCGCCACACGCGTGCGTACATCCTGTAAAGATCCACGCCGCACCAAAGTGAGTTGTACACCCCGTGCAGGAGGCTGAACAACGCAACGCTTTCTACGTACCCACTCTGTCTTCTTCTCCGGCAGCTCAAGTCGCCAACAAATCGATGCAAATAAATTTTGAAATAAACATCATTTGTATTTCGTCTCACAAACTTTTTTGGGGAGAGTGTATTCCAAGTGTTTCCCTTTATTGAGTTCTTGAACGCATTAGCAACTAAATGAGGCTCCCGCGAGCTGTTTACAACGTAAAGGGAAACGGTCTCCATCTGCGAACTGCAATGTTCTTTATTTCATCTCTGCAATGTGATACAGACTTTTACATACTTCCTGTGAAGGATGAGGACTTTTGCAATATGCGCGTAAAATACATGCGCGGCTGTTGACTCTGCTTAGTACTTTCAGACAAAAATTCAGAATCAGACTTTATTCATTCAAAGTCCAGGTAAGAACATTACCTAAAAGAATATCCAGGCATCAGAACTTCGGACCACGTTGACTCTGGATTGAAATGCGCTGCCGGTGCCCGTATTTTCAGAAGTTCTCATAGTCCGTGATGAGATTGTGAGACGCTGGGTACTTCGAGAAAACGGCTTCCTGGCTAGGAGTGCACCCACCTAAATCGCCAAATGCAGTGTCTGTGTTTTCACCACTCGAAGATAACACCGCAAAACGGATAATTTTGCTATTAGCAAGTTAGTCAGTCGTAGGTCCAGAATAATTCGTTCCCGTTCTGTGGTCTGCCAAGTGGCTGCGATGGCGTTCTATAAGAGTGCACAACACACACAAAAGGTGGGGTTAGTTCATGAATGTCTCATGATCATTCGCAGCAATTTACGTGCAAGACGCTTCAGTAGATATGTAGAATATATGGCTCCACCAAGCATTACAGCTTGCTGTGTGCATGAAACGAGCAGCTGCAAGTGAATTTAGTTTTCTAAAGCCATGCTGTCGGCAAGCGGCAAATGCTTACGGACTTGGTTGTAGCACAAACGCGCAGTAAATACCGGCCACACGTGACAACATTCATTAACTCCTAAGGATTAGGCATTATTTTCCTCGATCAGAGCTGCGGCCATCTAAGCTGCTGACACACTGCATGCTCTTGAAAAGTTCAGCCGGAGCACTGGTTTAATAATCAACACATCTAGTATGCAGCAAATGCAAGCTGCCTGTAACTATTTAGGGATCTATTTGTTTCTGCTTCGCCGTACCATATGCCGTCTATCCAGTACTGTTTAGTTAACTAACTGCTCCTTCTCTCTAGATAATCAGCGTTTCTGCGTACGCCCTGTTGGAAGCCACTTCCAACAGCAGTCATGAACAATTCGCGCACTTTGCCTGGCTTTCCCACGATAAAATACACCTCACTTTACGCTGCGCACTGGCATGACAAAGCATGTAAGAGAGTTGTGAGGAACTTCAAGAGATCGTACTGTACGAATCAATCATCATCGGTGAGAAGGACGCACTCCGAGTAGAGACATGATTCCGCAACAAGACATTTGCCAACGTATTTGTCTCTAGATCTCGACAAACCGAACGGAGATGGATACGATGCTGCAATGCTTTAAAACATAAACGTAGAGCTCTTGCGCAAAAGCATAAACGGCACTACATGTGGGAACCCAGTCACACACACACAAAGTGCCTGCAACTTCACCGGGTACTCTAGACTTACCCACTATTTAGCAAACCATCCAAAACGTGCGCTGGAACTACTGTGCACAAAACAGGAGACTCTCAGAAGCATTATCAGCTGCACCCCGGCTCTCCACACGCCAGCCAATGCAATAATAAAATTCCATGCTTTTTTGTGCAATTGCCGTAGTGAAAATTAATTCCGTTTCCAATACATATGGCATAGCCTCTGCGTCGACATTCACAGCCTCATTCGCGCACGCAGATACGCAAAATGCTAGCTCGCCGTCTTCGCCATTGAACATGCAATCTTCTCGCAAACGCCTCCTCGCCAAATCCAAGTCCGCACAAACAGCCAAATGCACGTCATATGCTAGCACCAACTGCACTGCCGACACTTAAAACACCGCGCCTGAAGCACATGGCTTATACTACAAGATCCACGCATTTGAATACGAAGCTACTCGCCTTATTGTCGACGCCAATGAAGCCTCGAATCAGCAGATGCTCACACAAACGTCCTGCACCCTGACCTTCGAAATCGGAGTATGGTTCGCCTTAAAGACTCTGCCAACCTCTACGTCTACCACACGTCTCCCAACCAGACCAGCATCGCCAAAGCCAACCGATTCCGACTCTTGTGCCTTTGTGACCGGATTCCACCAAATAGAAGCAAACCAACGCAGCCGCAGAGAGGGCTCAACATCTTCTTCGCAAGCTCTGCAACCAGCAGCATGCGCATGGCCTTCCATCGCTTGACGGTGCCAATAAACACACGGTCTTCGTCGCCACCACGCTCGAGCCTACTTCCTGTCAATGTCCGGTACATACCGAGCACAAACACAAAATTCATATTCGCCACTTCACGCTGTGCAGCACTGCCACAGCTACACCACATACGTCGCAAAGCAGAACAAACAAAGCAGCTGAAACGTATAGTGCAAGCACAGTCAGGAGGAGCGCTCTTCACTCCCTTTGCGGTTCGGGCTCACCATCCTGGGAAAATATGCTGTGCGAAAGCCTCGCTACAGCCATGTGCATGTGGTCTCGTGTCCCTCGACGATAC
>NW_013652442.1:0-5572 GCF_000499385.1 Eimeria necatrix
TACTGAACTGCACTGAACGGGTCCCGGAATCCATCTACTGCGTACGGGAATTTAATGCGCACGCGTAAAAGCATTTCGCATTCAGTGCCTCTCTCGACGCCCGGTCATATTACTTGAATAATGGAACACACAACCTATTGGGGAAAGAGAGTGATGACAAACGCATATTTTGAAAAGTCATGCCTTTGTTCCTTAGTATATGTTTCAATTGAAAGTATGCGCAAGAAAACTAAGAGGACTTCGTAGGAGTTTGTATGAAGTTCAAAATAATGTCTGCGTAGAAGTGCACAAACTTCACATTGCCAGAAATTTTGAATTCATCGCAAATGTCAGAGGCCACCTACAAGGTTAATCCTAGGCGACCTTGGTGTAGGCAAATTGAAGTGTGAATGGCGGCATGATGACCTGGAATGCGCTGCACCAAACAGCAATTCCTTAAGCGCACATCCTGCGTGTAGCCAACGCTGAAAGTTTTCACTTGTTAAGGTATTTCTCAACCAAAGGTTCAAACTGCTGGAAAGTTGCTTTGAACACCGTGCGTAGCATTTACGGAACACATTAGACAAATACTTGCCCTGTAAAGACTGTGAAGGGGTTTGCAGATGTTCTGCATACTTGGAGTCGAACGTTCGATAAACATACTTCCTAGTGTTGCAACGTGGCCCTGCAATGACTCGCCGTTTAGCTCCAAGAGGGTTCATCACGGAGTTGACTTAGCGCATCAGCAGAAAAATTGCTTTGGGGAGCTCTTTACGACTGAACGTTTATAGTTTTCATAGCGCTTGCTTATATAGCATTCGTTCTTGCCACTATCCCCATATAACACTGATGCACAAAACTTCAGCATTCGGTGTCTGTATTATCAACATTCGAAGTGCGTCCCTTTCTACTCGCGGTTCGATAGTGTGGTAACATTATTAGAATGAGCATGCTTAACTTTGTCGATACTGTGTGACTGCATCATAGAGCAAGCGATCGCAGAGAAGGAAACATGTTAAAATGCATTGTACTCTTGTGCTCTCGAGGCACTTTGCATATTGGAACTCCCTATCGTTCGCGATGAAGTACACGTAAAGTGAAAAGAGTACTCTGCACATAAAACGAAAGTGCCTTTTTTTGCACGTACTACTGCTGTGCTCAAGCTAAAGCAGAATACGCTGCTAGCGGTGAAGACACGCCCTGTAGCCTGTTTATTTTACTTTTGTCAATCACAAATCGTACTCGCTTCGGATTAATCGGGTCACGCTCAGTGCCTAGAGTGTTTTTAAGCTTTATTCCCGAGAGCGAAACTTGTTCCGCGCAGCCGATTTCGATTTTGTTCGCCTTCTGGAGTGCAAATGCACCTTGGCAGCAGCGCACCTAATTCAACTGTGTAGCCTTCCTGCTTTGACGAAGCCGCAAAGTCAGTGAGCCGAGGTGCTATTCTGGAAATGCGAACAATGCCACTGGGCCTCTGCTAGTCTAATGGCGGGGCATTTTGGGCCCTGAACCAAGTGCACCAAACAGTCATTCTACTGAGGCTGCATTCGTTCTTTAGCTGATTGGAGACCACTACGCACAAACTTTTGGCAGGCACCAACCAAGGCTGATTAATGTGTGCATCCCATTCAGCTTTTTGGATAATATAAGGGATTAATGAGTGTTAACTTCACGAATATCTATCGTCGTTAGGTCAGACGGTTATGCGTAGATTCCGTCAAAGCTGTAAAAAGCCGATAGGAGTGATCTTGCTGAAAATATCTAAAATAATCCTTGTGCAACGGACGTGCAGAAACCATGGGATGCTTAACACACTTAATTGCATTGAAATGACTCAACGAAAGATTAACGAACTTCGAATTCTGTAATAAAGGCCAATCAGTTGCATATTTTTCGCTCTATCATGTGACGGACATGCTGGGGTTTAATAAGTAGGCAAGATGCTCATGCGCCTTGACCTCAACAGCATTTAAGACGAAGGGTCTTGTTTCCAAGGCAAAAATGTTGCCGATAATGTATGACCGACACATCTGGCTTCGTCATTGCAAGCTAATCTTTTCTGAGCCAAGCGATTTCAGTTAAGTGGCAATTGCACATGACGTACGTCCTAAGATATAAAATGCCCATGAAGGGATCCTACATCACAATTTTCATGGCAGGAGTCAAACATTCGTTTATAACATTGCCATGGTAAACGCTTCGTGACTACGTGCTTGTTCTCAAAACTGAAAAATGCAGAGGCAGCTCAGAAGACGCGTATTACTAATGTTACGTATCAACCATCTTGATGACCTTGACAGCAACATTGCAGACAATTGATGGTGCTTTGAAAAACCCGAACGATTTTTTAACATGCTACAGGCCCTCTATAGGCCTGATAGACCACTCAAAACTTTGGCGTTTGCCGCTTTGCCAGGAAATGGGCAATGATGACTCGTCTACAGCCTTTCAGGATCCGCTCATGTTTCGTAGACTGCCAGGAACGCTTCGTTGGCCGTTGCTTGCCAGTAATATCAATGGTAAAAGTCCCGCCACCCATGTGCTTTGTTTGCCGAGGCTTACGATCTTGCAAGACACGAGCGCCTATCGGCTCATGACATCTTGATGAACTTACGGAAATAGGAATTGCAAGTATTTCCTGAAGTAAAACACTCCATTGGTCCGCAGCGTCGGCACAGTTTACGCGTCATGGTTCCACACAACGCCCAAGCTGTTCTAGTGACAACAATGTCCAGTCTACGCAAGCGAGTCCAAAAAACGTTTTCCAACCATATTCTTATATATGCATCGGCTTGCTTGGCGTGCTTTCACGGGAAGAACGGGACACTAAAATTCAACACTTAATAGGAAGTCACAACAGAAGTACCGTACAAAAATCAACTTGTAGGTGCTCCTGTTTCAATTTTGCAAGAACATCAGCTCATTCACTGCCCTCACAAACTTAAGTAATTCGAAAGACTTGACATGCACGCGCATATTCGACACTCTAGGGCCAGGCGTTTGCCTCTGTCCTCCAAATCTGCGCATGAGTGAACAGGTAACCAAGAGTTTACGCCAACAATCAATGTAATGCAGTACATACAGGGATATTTGCTCGAGCAAAAATCGACTTGAGGGGCCTCTTCAATGAACCCTCAGCAGCCATCCACAGAAGCCTTGCCCTCACTGTTGAACGTTTCTGCACTTGGTGGAAAACCTTCCATCGACAGACTTCCTTTTAAACGCACGGCCTATAGCTCGTACCAAGAAAAACATCACTTGTAATAGCCCGCAAACTACACGAAAAACGATGGGTCGCCAGAAGTGATCGGTCATACTCTACACAGGGTTGGCTCACCTCCTCCAGAAAATGCCTGCTACTTGTGAAAGCTCTTGATTTTATATTGCCTTCATTAGCAATCGTATGCCGATGTTATCCCATAATATGTTATACAAACGCAGATATGAAGCTCAGGACATAATCACTATTACCACACGGTCTTCCACCTAATGCCGATATGCTATCTTCGGCTACGTGAAAAGCAGCAAGCCATGTGCATCCATTCCGTGCAAACTGACATGCGTACCAGCTGAACAACTAGCATGGCGAAACGAAGCACTACAGCGGCTTTCCAAAACCATTCTGAAGATTGGTGTGTAATAAAATGCGGATGAAAATTTTTGTGGGCATGATCTTCGCGGGCTGAAACGCGATAGGTGGCCTCCACAATTGTCAGAAGAGCCACGCGTCTATACAGCATGAATATCGAACCTACCACGCTGCTGGGTATGATCGCACCAGCCTCTAGAATCCTCCTGCGCCTTGATTTGCTAGTAGGCCTTTGCACGCGCCCTCACAGTGCGGTCAACTAATGCTTCACAAATAATGCAAATGTGTTTGTCGGACACATGTCAACGCCAGTGAAACCCTCAAAACGCCACAGCAATGTTTCGCAAAGACGCACAGGCAGTCGCTCTTCACTTAACGTGAAATGAAGTAAGGTTTTGCGTTGGAGATATTTCATCTTCGGCGCACATCCTGTAACTCGCATAGAACAAACCCGTCAAATTTTCGGGGTCCTAACGTGATAAAAAACCTACTGTACTTACTGATTGAGGCAAGGTTGACGTACCTTCTGTAGGAGAAATTAAATTGCGTTCTCCGGAGGATGCCGTGTCATGCTTCCAACACGCCATTTGACACCCATGACCGTTGTTGCAAAACAAGCAAAACGTCCACATTTCTCCTTACAAAGACACGCCACGTTTCTCACACCAATTATTCTACCATGCGTAACTGTTGTACAGATGTAAATTGCGTTCTGAGTCTAGTTCAGTCGTGTCAGTCGATATGCTTACCAACTGAAAAGCCGCAACAGCAAACAACTACAACTAGTGTCTCACGAACGTATGCTGGAGCTGCGAGCTTTGTTAAAAGAAACCATGCAGCATGACATGCCTAGTCACGTTATTCCCAGAGGTGGAAAACGCAATAAAATATGTTGACACAGCATAACGAGCAGTGCGGTACACAAACTTAGTTAAGGTACTTTGGGCAAGGAGTAATGCTTAATGCTCTGCAGTGTTGCTGTAGACCGATTTATGCTGAAATCTGCTAAAGTGGGCGAACAGAAAATACTGCTTCCAGCGATTTTCGAGATTGGTGGTGACGCGTGAACGACCAACGTTGTGTTGCTTACTTTCTGCCAAGCAAGTGCTCACCTTTCCATTCCCGAAGTATCCCTTATTTTGAAGCAACGTTTCTACGTGCTTTCTACATGTACTGAACACGCAGCGCTATCCTTGAGTGTATGCTTTAAATATCAAGAAACACGAGAAATCCACAGCAGAAAATCACGTACTTCCTAAGAATGTCTCCCGGCATCTGAATGCCCCACAAATTGAAACAAACAGAATGTGGCCGTCTTTTACGCTGCACATCCAGGATGCTGCAGAGGCGCATCTGTTGCCCACCGCTTAGTTGGCACCATGGCGGTGACCCTCTTGTCACTGTCCAGTGGACAAAGGCATGAATTCGTCTTGCTGCGCGAGGTTGCTTTGTTCCTTACCTACACGGTGTCAGATTGAGAACACGAAGCCTCTGAGTGCCCTTGCATGGCGTACACGCTGTGGCGAGTTAATATTGGACTTTGCAAAATTTTCAAGTCGGCTTCATGTTCAGCGAAGTGTCACATTGTTGGTGGGCCGTCCACTGCACTGCCTGTTGCACGTTACTCCAGTTATCCTGCTGTCGGCTGGTTGTTTGTCCAATTCGCTGTTTCGACTGCGCACAAGAACACGCCGAAGGTCCCACGAAAGCGAAGATTTCAAGTAATGCGGAATCAACTATTACACAGAAAGCATCTAAATGTGGGGATGGTTCGGGCCTTTTCAGACGAATAAATGTTAGATTTACGAAGCTTGAAAGGTGGAGAGGTTTTGCAGCGGGAGAGCAAAGACGCGTAGTTCTTTCATCTTGCTCAAAGCACATGCTTGCCGATCCTGACGGACACATTGTGTTACTTATGAAACGGCCCCGGAATTAAATTTCATTTAGGCTTTTCCGCGACATCTTTTGTGTCTAGAATGGCTCCCGAGCATCCGTACGGACAGC
>NW_013652443.1:0-57499 GCF_000499385.1 Eimeria necatrix
GCTCTCCGCAGCAGCTGCAACGGCAGCGGCCGCAGCAGCCGAAGCACTAGCTGGGGCAACAGCAGCAGCAGCAGCAGCTCTCACAAGAAACGGCCTGGGGGCATCTGTCCAGTCATCGGGAATGAATCTTGGCTCTACACTAATGTCCGAATTGGTCTCGGAATCTTCATCTGCATTTATATTTTCATTTTCATTTTTATTTTCATTTTCACTTTCATTTTCATTTTCCTCTTCTGCAACAAGACGGCGAATTAGGCGGCTCATGGAGCCCCACAAGTCGTCGCTGCTTGCCTTCTGGGGCCCCTTCGAGGCAGCAGCAGCAGCTGCTGCTGCTGCAGCAGCAGCTTCTGCAGCAGCAGCAGCGCTGGCTGCTGCTGCTGCAACTTGCTGTTCTGTGCCCCCATGCTGCGCCTCTCTCCAAGCCGCCTCCCGCGCTGCTGCTGCTGCTTCTGCTGCTGCTGCTTTGGGGACAAAAGTGTCTGTTGCTGCGTCTAAGAAGCGCGAGGCTGCTGCTGCAGTCCACGGCGTGATCGCAGCAGCAGAAGCAGCAGCAGCGCCAGCTGCAGCAGGCCGCAGCTGCAGCAGCAAATCGCGAGGCACCTGAAAGGGAGACAGCGAAGACGGAGACCAAGTCTTGGGCCCCTCGTTCTGCAGCAGCCTGCTGCTCCACTCTCCCGCTAGTTCTTCAGTTTCTGCTGCTGCTGCTACTGCTGCTGCTGCTGCTAGCTCTCCTGCTGCTGAGCCTGCTGCTGCCGTGCCGCTTGCTGCTGCTGCTGATGCTGCTGCAGGCGGTGCTCCACCAGCTCCTGCAGCGGAACCGCCTGCAGGTTCGCCGGCAGCAGCAGCAGCAGCAGCCGGCGCAGCAGCAGCAGCAGCCGGTGCAGCAGCAGCTGCAGACTCATCGCTGCAGCAAGAAAAGCCCTTGGGCTTCCTAGCAGCTCCTGAGAAATGCCTCTTCGGGTGTACAGACAGTGAGCTTCCAATGTCCTTAGAGGGGCCCCACATGGGCACCTCTGGGGGGCCCCCTTGTTGGTCCCCCAGGGGGCCCCCCAAGGGGGTCCCCGGGGGCCCCCCCAGGGGGCCCCCCTGGGGCCCCCCAAGGGGGGCCCCCAGGGGGCCCCCCAGGGGGGCCCTGGAAACTAAGAAAGCCGCATGGGGCCCTCCTCCAGCACTCCTGGAGCTGCTGCTGCTGAGGCGCAAGCTAGAGGCTTCCCACAGCAGCAGCAGCAGCAGCAGCAGCAGGAGCAACCGCTGCAGCACCGGCAGCAGCAGCTGCTGCCGGCGAGGCCAAACGCCCATAAGCAGTCAAATAAACCGCGAGGCCCATCGCCTGTGAAGAGGCCCCATGCACTTGAAAGAGCAGGACACAGTGCCGCAAACCCTAGGGTTTAGGGTTTAGGGTTTGGGGTTCATGGTTTAGAGCTGATGCTAAAGGCCGAGTGCGCCTACTGGATCCCACAGCAACCGAAGGAAAACAAGGTGTAGGGTTTAGGGTTTAGGGTTTAGGGCTGGCCTAGTTTGAGAGCCGGGGATGCCCTTGCCGACGTGTTAAACCGCATCATGCACCCCGAACCTCAAATTTTAAACCCTAAACCCTAAACCCTAAACCCTAAACCCTCACCAGCAAACCTCTCGTTATCGACCAACGCTGCAGACCAGCTGATGTCTCGTCTTCGGCTGTAGCGCGCCTCGGCAAAACCGGGAGAGTTAAGGGAAAAAAGGAAAGAATTAAATTTTAAAATGATAAAAATTGCCGTCAGAGGTGATTTGAAGAAGCGGTGCTCTAAACCCTAAACCCTAAACCCTAAACCCTGGACCCTAATCTGACATCGGCGGATCCTTGAGCGCTCCGCAAGCCAGCCGCATCTTTGTCTCTCTAGACGATTTTTTCCTCTTGCTTTTCCTTTTCTTGACTTCCAATTTAACGCTTTATTCCCGACCCTAAACCCTAAACCCTAAATCCTAAACCCTGAACCTTAGTATATGGCGTTGCTTGAGCTCGCCGGTGTGCCGCTGTCTCGCCTCCGCTTTGCAGCAACGGCCCGAAACCCTAAAATCGAAACCCTAAACCCTAAACCCTTTTGTAACTATTCAAGTTTGATAGGGAACGCCAAGTTTATAGCTGCAGACCCTAGATCCGAGACCCTAAACCCTAGACTTGCTAGCCTCTATGCATTGAAGCTAAACCCTAAACCCTAAACCCTAAACCCTGGCTCGGGCCTGGAGCGACGAAGATGCACATTGTGTTCTTGGCTCTGGCCTTGTTTCTGAGCGGATACGAGACTCAGGCCTCAGAAGAGTACAAGGTAAGCTCTTGCTGCTGTTGCTGCTGCTGCTGTTGCTGCTGCTGCTGCTGCTCCTGCTGACGCGGTCTGCGTGCGTCCCGCAAACAAAGGGTTGTTGTGAAGGTGTTTAGGACTGCAGAAACATCTGCAACGCGCTCACTAGCCGCAGCAGCAGCAGAAGCAGCAGCAGCAGGAGCAGCGAAAGCAGCAGCAGCAGCGAAAGCAGCAGGAGCAGCAAGAGCAGCAGCAGCAGCAAACACAACACAGGTTTCTTATGTTTGTGTTCTTGGTCTCAGTTTCCTTCCTTCCGCCTTGTCCCCGACAAACAAAACCCCGGCTCAAGCGCGCCTGCTGCTGCAGCAGCAGCAGCAGCTGCTGCTGCTGCTGATTACGTCCGAAGCTGGACCTTCTACCAGCCGTATCTGTACCGGCTGCAGCCCTCTGCAGGGACGGCGGCGGACTCCCCAGCAGCAGCAGAAGCAGCAGCAGCAGCAGCAGCAGCAGCAGGCGACTGCGCCTTCGTGGCTCTCATACATGGGCGCGATATTATTACAAACTCGCGCTGGAAATGGACCTGGACTTGGCAGTGGGACTTTATCAAAAAGCAACTTGAAAAAGAAGCGAGGGTGGGCTGCTGCTGCTGCTGCTGCTGCTGCTGTCCTGTTGCTGGTGCTGCTGCTTTGGGTGCTACTGCTGCTGCTTTCTTGATGCTGTTGCTTCTGCTACGTCTGTTGCTGCTGCTGCTGCTCTTCTTGCTGTTGCTGCTGCCGCTATTCCCGGCTTATCGGCTTCTGCCGCTGCTGCTGCTGCTGCTGCTGCTGCTGCTACTGGCCCTGTCGCTTGCTGTGAAGCGCCTCGTGAGACTGGGGTGTATAGACACCATTGCAGTGCTGGCTCTTCCCAGTCCCACTTTTCGTGTTTCTCATTCTCCACTTTTATTTGAATTTCTTCTTTTATTTACTTGCAAGTTTCATTTCTTATATTTTCGTTTTCTTCCGGCCTTTTGTCCTTGCTGCTGTACATACAGCAGACTGACGCTCTTTAGTACTCATAATTCATCTTTTGCATGCAAAAGCAAACAGCCCCGCAGATGTGCTAAGAAATATAAATTCTGCACTTTTTAACTTCAACTTTATATTATATTTTATATTTATTTAAGTCTGCATGCGCTGCCTTAGTTCTGCGAGCTCGCCTCGGGCCGTTTTGCCCGCATGCATTTCCGCTTCTCACATTTATGCCTCAACTCGTTTGCCAGTGGTCCACTGGTCCTTTGGGCCTGCATGCAGGAGTGCGTGGTCCAGTGGTCCATGGCACATGCATGCAGGCACCGCTGTGGTCCACTGGTCTTTGGGGCTTGCATGCAGGGGCCAGTGGGGTCCACTGGTCCAGGGTGCATGCATGCAGAAGCCAGTGTGGTCCAGTGGTCCAGGGCGCATGCATGCAGGGGCCAAGGACCAGTGGACCCCACTGGAATTGCATGGCTTTTGCTGCGCAGTGCGCTGCGTGTCTTTTTATTTATCTGTGCCAGCTGTGCATGCAAAAGCCAGCACATGCGTGCATGCAAGCTTGCTGCTGCTGCTGCTGCTGCTGCTGCTGCTGTTGGTGGTTTTACTCTTTTGCGGGGGCAGTTGCTGCTGCCGCTGCTTTCGCTGCTGCCTTTTTGCCTTCGATACCGCTGCTGCTGCTGCTGCTGCTGCAATTGTCATTTGATTTGCTTTTTCCGGTTTATTGCTTCAGCATGACCGCGTGCTGCTGCTGACCCCACAGTCTTCCCAGCCCTCGGGGTGTCTGTACAGACAGATCCAGCAGGTGGCGCAAATCATCTACCGCGCTTTGTCGCTTAACACGGAGCCCGTATCAGAAGCAGCAGCAGCAGCAGCAGCAGCAGCAGATGACAGCGACCCTGCTGCAGCTCAGCCCCTGCTGCTGCAGGGCGCAGGATTTTTCAAAGGCTGCAAAAGAGTTCGGGTGTATCTACACGCTGCTTGTCACGGCTCCATTGTCGCCAGAGCAATCTTGGCCAAAGAAAGCTCCATCTGGGAAGGCCATGTCAGAACTGCTGCTGCTGCTGCTGCTGCTGCTGCTGCTGCTGCTGCTGTTTGTTTTAGCTGCAATTTCTGCTACTGTTGGCTGTGGTAGTGGTGATGGTGGTGCGGCTGCTGCTGCCACTGCTGCTCTTCGTGGAGCTGCTGCTGCTGCTGCGGCCGCCTTTGCTCTCACAGCTGGGCTCCCTGCTGCTGCCATTCCTGCCTCTGCTGCTGCTGCTGCTGCTATTTTGCTTGCTGTGCCTTGCTTATCTGCTGCTGCGGCTCTGCCGTTCTGGCTGCTGCTATCGCGACTGGTATTGCTGCTGCTGTTGTGCTCTATTCCTTGGTCGCTTTGCTGCGAACTGCTGCGTTGCTTCTGGCTGCTGCTGCTGCAGTTGCGAGTGCTGGCCTCTGCTGCAGCTTCTGCAGTGGCTGCAGTAGGCTCAGCCCTTCGGTTGCTGCTGTTGCTTCTGTTGCTGCTGCTGCTGCTCTGTATGAGGCCCGTTGGGTGCTTCTTGCGGGATGCTCATTGCTGCCGTTGTTGTCGCTGCTGCTGCTGCAGGGTCCCGCCGCTGCAGCAGCAGGTGCAGCAGCTGCGCTGGTGCAGCGCCTGTTGTCTTCTCCGTTTTTTGACTTGACTTCTTTCACTTTTGTCGTTCCTGCTCTCGCCGGGGTCCGGGAGAACCCGCGAATAACGCCGAAGGGAGCAGCAGCAGTTGCAGGGCCAGCAGCAGCAGCAGCAGCAGCAGCAATATCTGCAGCAGAAGCTGCGCTGCGCCTCTTAAGGCTGGACCCCCCCATTGCCACCATTCTCGTGTGGAGTGGAGGCAGCGGCCCGGTTTACTTACACCGAGACGCCGCTCGCCTTTTGTGTTCCTTAGCAGCAGCAGAGACACAAGACAGCAGCAGCAGCAGCAGCAGCAGCAGCAGAAGTGGCTCGTTGCTGCTGCAGTTCAAGCGACTGGCTGTTTTTGCCAACCTAGACGGCGACATGATTGTTTCTCCCCGCTGCGCTGCTGGCGTGAGTGACGCATTTCAGACTTCTGCTGCAGCAAAGGCTCTGCTGCAGCAGGCACAAGCAGCAGAAGCAACAGCAGCTAGAGCAGCTGCTGGAGCTGGCTTTGGAGCAGCGGGAACCCCGAAAGCCCTGCTGCCCCATAGGATTCCTGTAGAGCTGGCGCCGCTAAATCAGTACGTCTTCTGCTGCTGCTGCTGCTTCTCCTACTTTATCATTTTTTGTCACTACTGTTATTGCTGCCGTTTTGCTGCTGCTGCTGCTGCTGCTCGATTGGATCTCCCAAAGGAGCTGCTACGGCTGCTTACAAGAACAATAGAAGCATTGCTGCTAACAAGATAGGCGAATGAGCAGCGGGCGCATTACCCTGGTGCTGCGGTCGCCACATTTGCTGCATTCACCGCATTTGTTGTTGCTGCTGCTGCTGCTGCTGCAGGCGCGCTGCGATGCAGCCAATGCCGCCCGACGTGCAGGAGCTGCTGACCAAGAGGTACATCTGCTGGGACCCGCAGCCGCCGCGGCGGGAGCAGCAGGTCTACGAGCTGACGCTGAAGCTGCTGCAGCTGTGGGGCGTGAACAAGCAGCTGCAGCAGCAGCAGCAGCAGCAGCAACAGCTGCAGCAGCAGCAGCCGCCAGAAAGCTGGAGAAGGAAAGGAAGGGCACGGTGGTCGCTGGGATCGCTGGTCCCAGACTCGCACAGTGAGCAGCAGCAGCAACAGCAGCAGCAGCAGCAGCAGCAAATCCTTCGCTTTGTAGTGTACATACCCTCAGTGCGCAGCCGAAGGGCCGTAGCAAATCACCCCCACTTTCTGGCTTTTGGCTCCCGCAGCTGGATGCTGCCAGTTGTGACTCCACTGCTGCGCGCCGTTGCTGCTGCTGCTGCTGGCAGCAGCGAAGAGCTGCAGCAGCTCACGGTGATGGACGCAGACCAGAACTGGTGGCACCCCTAAGTATTTGAACGCCACATAGCGCCCGTAGCTGCTGCAGCAGCTGCAGCAGCAACTGCAGCAGCAGCTGCTGCTGCTGCAGCAGCGGCAGATGCATGTTCCAGTGGCAGCGGCTGCAAGTGCTGCAGTGGCTGCAAATGCTGCCGCTGCTACAAATGCTGCAGCCGCAGCAGCAGCATTTGCAGCAGCGGCAGCCGCATGTTCCAGCAGCAGCAGCTGCTGCTGCTGGAACATCCGTTGCAGGCAGCGCTGGTCTGCAGCAGTTGCACCAGAAGCACAAGCAGCAGCAGCAGACACACGAACAGCTGCGGCTGCAACAGGTGCAGCAGCAGCTGGCTCAGCAGCAGCAGTTGCAGCAGTAGCAGTAGCAACCGCAGCAGGCGCAGCAGCAACGAATGCTGCAGGAGCGGCTACCGGTACAGCAGCGCTATCAGCTGCAGCATGTGCCCCCTGCAGCTCGCTGCTTGCAGCAGCAGCAGCAGCAGCAGCACGCGAAGCTACTAACTCTACTTATGTCACGCACGGCTACTAAACCCCGGCTATTAACCCTAAACCCTAAACCCGAAGACTACGCTGTCACACCCCCTGTTCTTGTTGCTGCGGGTCAAATTGAACGACGCAGTAGCAGTGCTGCAGCAGCAATTGCTGCTGCAGCTGCTGCTATTGCTGCAGCATGCCCTGCTGCCTTCGTGGGAGGGCTGCTGCAGCCGCTGCATTGAGGGCCGCAGCAGCAGATACAGCAGCCCTTACTGCTGCCTGACTGGAGCCGTTATGCTTCCGGCTAAGCTGCAGCTCTTGCAGCATCAGCACCGGCAACTGCAGTAGCAGCTGCAGCAGCAATAGCTGCAGCAGTAGCTGCAGCAGCAGCTGCAGCAGCTGCTGCTGCAGCAGTAGCTGCAGCAGCAGCTGCAGCAGCAACAGCTGCAGCAGTAGCTGCAGCAGCAACTGCAGCAGCAACAGCTGCAGCAGTAGCTGCAGCAGCAGCTGCAGCAGCAACGGCTGCAGCAGTAGCTGCAGCAGCAGCTGTAGCAGCAGCTGCAGCAGTAGCTGCAGCAGTAGCTGCAGCAGCAGCTGCAGCAGCAACAGCTGCAGCAGTAGCTGCAGCAGCAGCTGCAGCAGCAGCTGCAGCTGCAGCAGCAGCTGGAGCAACAAGACCAGGTGCAGCAGCAGCACATCAACTACTGCTGCCGACACCTTTGTTCTGCTTCTTTGACAGGCATTGGTTCTTTTTGGTGGTGCTGCCTCTGCTGCTGCTGCTGCCTTTGCTGCTGCTGCCTTTGCTGCTGCTGCTGCTGCTGCTGCTGCTGCTGCTCCACGCTGTCCAGCAACCTAGTTATGCGCGGGTCACCTTCCTCCCCCTTCAGCACTTGCTGCAGCAGCCCGGGGTCCAGCAGGTCAATGCCTTCTGCTGCAGCAGCAGATTGCAGCGCCCCCACAAATCCGAAGAAGTCCGACAGCTCTTCTCCCAGCGCGCTGCTGCTGCTGCCCTCCTTGCTGCTGCTGCTGCTTTCTTTGCTGCTGCTGCTGCTCGTGTTCACGCCGCCTACTGGCGTCGAGCTCGCCGTCGCAGCTTGCTGCTGCTGCTGCGGCTGCTGCAGCGGCTTCGGCCGCTCCTGTGTGAGTGCGCCCGCCGAGGCAGCAGCAGGTGCAGCAGCAGCAGCAGCAGGAGTAGCAGCAGCAACTGCTGCTCTGGCTTCTGCTGCACTGAGCTGCTGCTGCACTTCTGGCGGGATGTCCCCTAGGTTGCAAGCCTCCTCCAGCAGCTGCTGAATCTCCAGGAGTTGTCCCCATGAGGCTGCTGTTGCTGCTGCAGACGACTCGCTCTGCTGCTGCTGCTGCTGCTGCTGCTGCTGCTGGTCGCACAAGAAGACAATGCGCCTGTAGACAGTCACTTGCTTCTCATAGGTCTTCAGCTCCTCGGGCGATAGGCCTGCAGCACGCTGCTTCTCCTGCTGCTGCTCCTGCTGCTGCTCCTGCTGCTGCTGCTGCTCTTGCTGCTTCCGCTGCATCTGCTGCTGCTGCTGCAGCCAAGGCTCGTACACCTGCAGCAGCTCCTTTACTGGGTCAGCTATTGTGCTTATGGAAAGATCATCACCTTTCAGCGCTTCCAGAGCTGCAGCAAAAGCATTGGGGCATGTTGCTGCTGTTGTTGTTGCTGCTGCTGCTGCTGCTTCTGCTGCCTTTGCAGCAGCACCTGAAGCGCTATCATCAGCAGCAGCAGCAGCAGCAGGAGCGTCTGCTGCAAGGGGAGGCCCCTTCTCGATTGCCCGCAGCACAGCGGCAAGGGTCTGCAGCAGATCCACGGGCCCGCCTGTGCCATCCTGTGGCTTTGCTGCTGTTGCTGCTGCTGCTGCTGCTGCTGGGGTGGTGCTCGCAGCAGCAGCAGCAGCCGACGGCACAGGGGGAGACTGCCGCAGCAGCTCCTGCTCCAGCTCCTTTACACAGAAGCTGAGAGAGTCACACTGCTTCTCTGCTGCTGCTGCTGCTGCTGCAGCCGCTGCTGCACCCTTTTCGGGAGTTGTTGCTGCATCCATTGCTGCAGCTGCTCGCGGCTCCAGCCTTCCATCTGCTGACGGCGCTGTAGTAGCAGCTGCTGTTGCTGCTACTGCTGCTGCTGCTGAAACACCTGCTGAATCTTTTGCTGCCTTAACAGCTGGCCCTGGCTGCTGCGGCTTCTCGTGCCGCTGCAGTGCGCCTTCTTGCTGCTGGAGCAGTTGTTGCTGCTGCACCAGCATCACCTGCTGCAGCAGCGGATCCTGCTGCAGCAGATGTGGAGAATCATCATGTCTTTGATGCTGCTGCTGCTGCTGGCAAGGGGGGAAGGAAAACGTCTCTAGGTCGTGCAGTGTTGATGCTATGAGACAGTCGAGATCTGTGCTGTTGCCGTAGCTGCTGCTGCTGTTGCTGCTGTTGCTGCTGCTGCTGCTGCTGACGATGCTGTTGCTTTTCAAGTACTCCATCGGTGCGAGGAGAAACTGAGAACAGCCTTTTAAGGCACAAGGCAGCGACCGCCAGCTGTAAACCCTAAACCCTTAACCCTAAACCCTGGGCTCTGTCTCGTCTACGGGAGAGCGCTCACAAACGCTAAACCCTAAACCCTAAACAGTAAGTTCTAAAGCCCAAAATTAAAAGAACATGATTTAACCGAAGACAAAAAGATGAACACCTCACTCGGACCGTAACTCCTAAACCCTAAACCCTAAACCCTAAACCCTAAATCGCATCGCTCGAACGTGGCGTGTACAGCATGCGCTACTGGGGCTGGGCTGCAGAATCAGCGTTTCGGGTTTAGGGTTTAGGGTTTAGTGTTTGAAATTACTACTAAAGTTTTATTTCGAGTTGAGAGGAGCTCATTGGTTATTTGTGTGCTGTAGCGGGGTAGCCTGCTGCTGCCTACCCGCGAGCCGCGAACCCTAAACCCTAAACCCTACAGCCCGAAGCCTAAGCGCTAAACACCAAACTCTAAGCCATAAACCCTAAACCCTAAACCCTCATAGCTCTCGGCAGCGACACGCAACGTGTGAACCCGAAACCCTAGCGCCTCGAGCTCCGGTCGTAGCGATCTAAACCCTAAACCCTGAAGTAGCTAGCCGCCAGCAGCTGTCGCTGCTGTTGCTGCTGCTGTTGCTGCGGCTGCTGCTGCTACTGTTGCTGCTGCTCCTAGAGAACAAAACCAGACTAACTGCCGCACCAGACGCCACGAGGCTGCAGCAAACCACTCTACCCTTGGCCATTGATTGGTACAAAAATTGCCTCTGCTGCTGCAGCAGCAGCTTCTGCTGCAGCAGCAGCAATTTGTTCTGCTGCAGCAGCAGCAAGTTCTTCTGCTGCAGCAGCAACAACTTCTTCTGTTGCCGTATTAGCAAGTTCCGCAGTAAGCTCTGCTGCTGTAACAGCAGCAGCAACGGCGAGCTCCGCTGCTGCAAGTCCTGCTGCTGCAGCAAGTCTCGCTTGCCGCGGCAGCAGCAACGACGCCACCAGGGACTAAAACGGAGTATTTGGTGCAACACGGAGAACAAAAGCTACCGCCCTATGAGCTGCTGCGGCAGCAGCTGCAGCAGCAGCTGCGGCAGCAGCAGCAGCAGCAGCTGCTGCTGCTGCAGGAGCCCGTGGGGCCGCTATAACTGCAGCCGCACGATGTGGCAGCAGCTGCTGCAGCAGCCGGCAGCAGCCGCTCTACCGCCAGCAAAGCACCACCAGCAGCAGCCGCAGCAGCAGCCGCAGCAGCAGCAGCAGCCGCAGCAGCAGCAGCAGCAGCAGCAGCAGCAGCAGCGTTTAGATGAGCTTCTTGGTCTCTGCGAGGTGGTGTTTAATCCAAGGCAGCAGCAGCACGAGGGCCTCAAACTCCTCCTGGTTCAGCAGCAGCACGAGCCTTTTGCTGCAGCAAAACCCTAAAGCTGCTTCTCGCTTTAAACCCCCCCCTGTGGTTCTGCTAAACACAAACAACTCCCGCCCCAGGGGGCCAAACTGCACGCAGCCACAAACCCTAAACCCTAAACCCTAAACCCTGAGCCCTGAACCCTGGAAAATAAACCCTAAACCCTAAACCCTAAACCCTGGACATTCGGCGTCCCAAGCCCAGCCGGCAGACGGGCTTGCAGCCAGCTTCTGCAAACCCTGAACCCTAAACCCTAAACCCTAAACCCTAAACCCTAAACCCTAAACCCTCACCCTGGAGTGTTCGTCGCCAATGCGGATTCTGGAGCGCGGAGGCCAGCCCTCGTAAGAAGACCAAGCTTCTGCTTTTGTCTTTTTGTTTTGCTGCTTTGCTGCAGCAGCAAAACGAGAAAGACAGACTTTTAAAGGTGCTTCTGCTGCTGCTGCTGCCATCGACGGGAAGCGCTCGTACACAGACAAACGGGCGCCACCTGCTGCTGCTGCTGCACCTGCTGCTGCTGCTGCTCCTGCAGCTGCTGCTGCTGCTGCTCCTGCAGCTACTGCTGCGTCTGCTGCTGCGTCTGCTGCTGCGTCTGCTGCTGCGTCTGCTGCTGCGTCTGCTGCGCCTCCTGCTGCTGCCCTTGAGGCTCCTGCCTCTGCAGGAGCCGCCGCACTTGCCGCTGCAGTCTCTAGTGCTGCTGCTGCTGCTGCTGCTGCTGCTGCTGCTGCTCGCTCTTGGGAAGCAGACGAATCTTCTGCTGCTGCTGCTTCTTCCTCTCTAACTGCAGCACCAGCAGCCGCTACTGTTTCTGCAGCAGGTGCTGCAGCAGCAGCAAACTGCTTTTTCTTCTTTAGCTTCTTTGGCGCCGCTATAGCTGCTGCCGCATTTTGCTGCTGCAGCCCCGATGCTCCTTTTCCTGCTGCTCGTTCTGCTGCTCTAGTTTCTGCTGCTGCTGCTGCTGCTTCAATTGCTGCACCTTCAGCTGCTTGTGTTGGCTGCTCTTGCAGCTGCTGCTGCTGCCGACCGTCCGAAGGAGTACCTCCTGCTTTTGCTGCTGCTGCTGCTGCAGTCGCCAGCTGCCTTAAACCCGCCAAGCTAGTAGCAACAGCAGTAACACTGGGAACACGTGCTGCTGCGGCAGCAGCAGCAGCAGCACCAGCAGCAGCAACTGGAGTCGCTGCGCGGCGCCACTGCTGCAGATCCTTACATCTTCTGCCTACACACCCTGGAGTGACGTGTAAATTTGCTGCTGATTCCTTCGCTGCTGCTGCTGCTGTTGCTGCTGCTGCTGCTCTGGTCGCCGCTGTGCAGCAGCAGCACAGGGGAGCCACAGTAGCAGCAGCACGCTGCAGCAGCAGATAGCCGTTGGTCATTGGCTAGGGCACAGATGACTCATTGCAGCTAAAATGCAGCAGCGACAAAAACGGGAAGGGTTTCAGAAACCCTAAACCCTCTTGTCCTTAACCCGCTGGGCAGACAACCGCGCTGCAGCGGCTGCTGCTGCTGCTGCTGCTGCTGCTGCTGTTGCTGCAGGTCGAGCGCAGCCTTAAAAATAGATATGACCTCTGGAAGAAATGTGTCTACGAAGGTTAAGAAGGGTTTAGGGTTTAGGGTCTAGGATTTAGGGTTTAGGGTTTTGGGGCTGAGACCTGGCGGGGCAGCCCCACCGATATGGTGGTTGGCTGCGAACCTTAAACGCTAAACCCTAAACCCTAAACCCTCTACCCTAAACCCTAATTTGAGATCTTTCCCTGAAGTGTAACAGCGGTGCTGTCGCTTCGGCTTTATGCTAAGGGGGGCAAAAGAAGGAGCAAACCCAACACTCCAAGCCCTAGATCCAAATTCTTAAACCCTAAACCCTAAACCCTAAACCGTAGGAACAAGGCTTCGCTTTCCCTGGCATCGCGCTTCATTTTTCCAGGCCTAGGGTGTAGGGTTTAGGGTTTGCGCTCCCGCGGCTGAGGGTTTTCGCAGTGCCTTCTTTCACCCCTGAACTCCTACGCCAAACCCTACACCCTAAACCCTAAACCCTAAACCCTTTTCGCGGGTTTAGGCGAGTCCGCGCCCTTGGTTCTTCTCTGTGGACTGCCCCGCGTGCCAGCTCCAACCTTGAAACCCTAAACCCCAAACCCCTGGCAGCGGTCCTCCAAACCCCAAACCCTAAACCCTAAACCCTCAGCCACCAAAATGCCGCCCGCCAAGAAGAAAGACGCCAAGAGCGAGAAGGGGCAGCAGAAAGCCCTCGAGAGGGAAAAGCAAAAAATAATAGAAGACAAAACATTCGGCTTGAAAAACAAGAACAAGTCCAAAGCTGTACAAAAGTAGGCTCTAGGGTTTAGGGTTTAGGGTTTAGGGTTTACGGTTTCGGGAGCGACGAGCGGTGCTTTGCTGCCAGCTTTTGTCGGCGGAAGCAGCTGCAGCGCAGGCAGCACCAGCAGCAGCAGCAACAGCTGCTGCTGCTGCTGCTGCAGCACCAGCAGCACAAACCCATCCCGGGCGCGGCTGTGTGTTGGCTGCTGCTGCTGAGTGCCACGCTGGTTCTGCTGCTTCTGCTGTTGCTGCTGCTGCCTGTGCTGCTGCTGCTGCTGCCCCTCCGTCCACTCCTCCTCCCCGTTCTCATGCAGTTCCTCTTGCTGCTGATCCTTCTCCCGCTGCTGCTGCACTTGCTGCTGCGGTCGCACTTGCCGCTGCTGCCGCCCTTGCTGCTGCTGCTGCACTTGCTGCTGCTGCACTTGCTGCTGCTGCTGCTGCTGGGGAATGCGTGGGGACTGGCTGTGGCTGGCTTTTGCTGCAGGTTCATAAAGTCGGTGCAGCAATCCGCCAAAGGCCCCCAAAAGGGCGGAGAGGCCCACGAGATTGCGAAGAAAAAAGAAGAGCAGCAGGCGAAAAAGGCCATGCTGCAGCAGCAAATGCTGCTGCAGGCGCTTTTCAAGGGTGAGGGTTTAGGGTTTAGCTGCACGCGCCGCAGCACGAGGGTTTAGGGTTTGCGCTTTTCGCGGCCTGAAGAGGCCTACAGCGAGCAGGGCGCCAAATTTAGGGTTTAGGGTTTAGGGTTTAGGGTTTAGGGTCTAGGGTTTAGGGTTTAGAGGGAAGAACGCAGCCTTCAGGCGCTCGCTGGGTCTCTTCGACGCTAGGCGGTTGCTTGCTGGGATCTGCTCTTTTCTAGGGTTTTGGGTCAAACGTTTCGGGTCGAGGGTTTAGGGTTTAGGGTTTAGGGTTTAGGGCTTAGGGTTTAGGGTTTAGGGTTTGCGCAGGCACTGAAAACGTGAAGAAGGCGGCGAGCGAGTCCAACGTGGGCACTTATGACCCGAAGGAGTCAAAGCAGGAGCAGAAGATAGACTTGTACATAGACCAGAGAGAACAAAGCAAGCCTAAACCCTAAACCCTAAACCCTAAACCCTAAACCCTAACCTCTAGGGAGTTCAGCTCTTCTCTTTGCCGTGCATTTCTGCGTACAGTTTGCTGCGGTTTTCCTTTTGGGTTTTACCTGTGGGGGGCCAGAGGGTGCAGAGCAGGGAAATCAAGGGTTTAGGGTTTAGGGTTTAGGGTTTAGGGTTTAGGGTTTGCGCGCAGCTGGCTGCAGCCGGTGGCCGGGGTCCAACGGGGAAGAGGCGGAGGGCGACACTTCGATTGTTTGCAAATTCTTTTTAGAAGCTGTTGAGAAAAAACAATATGGGTGGTTTTGGGTTTGTCCAAATGGAGGCGATTCTTGCAAGTACAGGCACTGCCTGCCGCAGGGTGGGCGAGGGTTTAGGGTTTAGGGTTTAGGGTTTAGGGGTTGGCTTGCTGACAGGCTCTGGGGAGTGCCCGCGGGCCGGGGCCCGCCATGAGGGGAGGGGATGAGGGATTTGCGTCTAGGGTTTAGGGTTTAGGGTTTAGAGTTTGGCTTAGCGTGCTTGGTGGACGGGGCAGAAGACGGCTCAGGGTTTAGGGTTTAGCGCTTAGGGTTTAGGGTTTAGGGTTTAGGGTTTGGGTTCAGGTTACGTGCTGAAGGGAGAAGAAGACTCTTCAGGTCCTGAAGAAGAAGAGCCAATAGAGGAAATAGAGGAAAAGGTCGAGAGAGAGGTGGGGCTTTAAACAGCAAGTAAATGCATTTATATTTATTTATTTATTTATTTATTTATAAATATTCTCAAGTAAGCAATTTCATTGTCTTTCAGTTTTTAACTATTTTAATTCGAACTTGAACGAAATGCAATAAATGAGGAGCTACACTTGTCTGTTTGAATGTGCTGCTCCTCTGTTTCCCAATATAATCCAATTATGCATTTACTAATAATGATTTAAAGTATAAAAATAAATATTTTCATCAAGAATTGCATTTACAATGCGGCTCTAGCAGCAGCAATAGCAGCAGCAACAGCAGCAGCAGTAGCAGCAGCAACAGCGGCAGCAGGGTTGTTTTAAGGTGCTTTTGTCTGCTTCGTGCGGCTTTCAAGAGCCATTTAAACGCCAGATGCCAATTAGAATAGTTGGAAATGTTAAAAGTAAACAATTAATGGTATTTAATGGATTTTAATGCAATTTATTTCTTCAAAATTTCTGCTTTTGATCCTGCAGCGCCAGGCACTGCCCCCAGGAGGCACCCCAGTAACTCCTGCCACTTTTGCTGCCTGGAAAAAGGCGAAGGAGGAGCGGCGGCTGGCGGCGCTGCGGGAGCAGCAGCAAAAGGAGGGCAAGCGCAGCAGCAGCAGCAGCAGCAGCAGCAGCAGCGGCGGCAAGGGGCAGCAGCTATCAGGAAAAGACCTCTTTTCATTTAACCCGGCGCTCTTCGTTGATGCTGAAGGCGCAGCAGACGAAAAGGATTATGAGGAAGATGAAGACTGGGCGGCGGAGGTTTGTTGGCATTTCTATTTAATTAATTAATTAGTTAATTAATTAAAATAAAGGCGATATTTTTTTGTTCGTTTAAAAGACCTGAGCTCTGTTGCTTCAGTTCGTTGGGGAGTCCTTGGCTCGTACCCGCGCTTCTGTCTTAGGCGAATCTGAACTGCCATTTTATCTTTGTGTTTATATGTATCAATCTTACTTTATTTGATCATTTTACATAACTATATTTTATTTGATTAATTTATCTTCGATAAATATGTTTCATTTGATATATTTGTATCCCATTTACTAGTGCGCATTTGCACTTGCTGGACTTGAATTATCAGTTCAATTAAATGCTATTAAAAGTGGACTCTTTCCAGATCCAAACCCTAAACCCTAAACCCTAAAGTTGTAGGGAAAAGGCTCGTTGTATATCCAAACCCTAAACCCTAAAGTTATAGGGAAGGGGCTCCTTGCATTTCCCCGTAAACCCTAAACCCTAAATCTTATGTAAAGGGCATTGTGCATATCCCAACCCTAAACCCTAGAAGCCTCAATTATACTTCTTTGTACAAGAAGAGAAATGGAACTTGAAATTTTAATTTCTCTTTACAACTGCTGCCAGAAGCTGAAGCTGAAGCAGCTCTTTTGGTCTTTTGTTTGAAACATTTTCAAATTTAAATAAATCTTCTTTCGTTTTCACTACTTCCAAATAAATTTGTTTCTTTGCCGTCCAAGTTGCCCACTGGATTTACCTATCCATTGATCTACTTGTTTATCCATTTATTCATTTATCATTATTATATATCTGTTTATTTATATTATCCATTTATTATTTATTTATTTATTTATTTATTCTTTAGAGAGAAAGAAACCAACAAGCACTCGACGAAGCAAATGCTGCAGCGCGGGCGGCGCTGCGCGAGGCCTCTGACAATGAGGGCGAGACTGACAAGAGAGAAGATGCAGCAGCAGCAGCAGCAGCAGGGAATGATAAGGGCAGCAGCAGCAGCAGTGGCAGCAGCAACGACAAGAAGGCGCCGCAGCCAATCAAGGCAGAGCTCTTCATGGACGATCTCGTTCCCGTGAGACACATGACACAGCTAGAAACATGGCTAGCTAGCCAGCTAGCTATCCAGCTAGGTATCCAGCTAGCTAGCTAGCTAGCTAACTAGATATGTACCAAACTAGCTAGCCAGCTACCTAGCTAGCGAGCTAGCTTGGCAGATAGACAGCTGGCTTGATAACTAAGCAGCTGGCTAGCTGGTTAGGCAGGTAGACAGCTGGCTGCCTCGTTAGCTGTCTAGCTCACAAGTTAGCTATATAGCTGGATAGCTAGCTGGCTAGCTTGCTGGGTAGGCAGCTGGCTAGCAGTTTGGCTAGTTAGCTGCTTCATCAGTTCAGTGGCTATTACTTGGCAAGCTAGCCATTCATGTGCGCGAGCTGTGGCTGTTCAGGAGGAGCTGGAGGCGCTTGATGACTGAGAGAGGGGTTGGAGCGGCGAGCTAGCTAGCTAGCTAGCTAGCTAGCTAGTTAGCCGGTTGGCAAAGGACGGAGGATTTTCTGGGGGAGCTGGAAGTGTCAACACACCGCCTGAAGCCCGCAGCTGCGGCGGCACTGATCAGGTGCTAGCTGGCTAGCTAGGTAGCCAGCTAGCTAGCTAGCCAGCTAGGCAGCTTAGGCAGCTTGCCAGCTAGCTAGCTAGCAATCTAGCTAGCCGACTGGCTAGCTAGCCAGCTCGGAAGCTTACCAGCTAGCTAGCTAACCGTCTAGCTAGCCAGCAAGCTAGGCAGCTAGCTTGCCAGCTAGCTCGTCGTCTGGGTGCCTGGCTAGCTGAGTCGAAAGCAGGCTAGCGAGGCAGCTAGCTAGCCAGACAGCTACGTAGCTAGCTAGCTAGCAGGCGGCTAGCCGGGCCAGTCGCCCGATGAAGTGAACTGGACAGAGTCTTTTAATGTTTCGCTAGAGAAAAGGAAAAAAGTGAAAAACGCGGGAAAAGGAAGTAAATAAAAAGAAGTAAAAAGTGAAAAGAGAAGAAAAGAATCAGGAGAGAGAAATAAGAAGTGAAAAGGATTGGCAAGTAAAAAGTCCGCGGAGCGGGATTGAAGAGTCGAGAGAGGAAATAAAGATTGAGAAGAGAAATAATGAAGATTAAACAGAAATGATAGAGACGAAAAGGATATAAAATAAATGACAGAGACATTATAAAGGTGAAAAAACGGAGAACAAAGACGAAAGAGATGCTAACGATGAAAAGAAGAAAATAAAGATGAAAATGAGAAAGTAAAAAAGAGATGGAGGAGAGAATCAAAAGAAATGGAAAAGGTGAAATAAAGAGGATAGAGTCAACGGAGAGGCAATGAAGATGAAAAAGAGATAACTGCGAATCAAAATGAAAGCAATAAAGATAAAAAAGACAATAAAGATGAATAGGAGAAAGCAAAAATGGGAGCAGACAATAAAAGCAAAAAAGATAATACAGAGGAAAAAACGCGAAGAAGCAAAAGTGCAAAGAGGAAACTTTCGGGGTCAGGAGGAAGGAAAAAAATAAAAAAGAGGAAAACACTTTCGGAGTTTTATTTTCTGATCTTGGCTTTTGAACGTTTTTTTCAATATTTCTTTTTTGGTTTTTTGATTATTTCTCTCTTGTTTCTATTATTATCTTTTCCTCCCTTTCTGGTATTTATTTCTTCCCCTCGGTTTTACTCCAATTCTCTCTTTTTGATTTTCGTTTTTATAATATTTAATTGTTCTTTCTCCCTTTTATTGTTGATTCCTTCCCATTCAATAATCTTTTGGTTTTGATTGTTTTCTTCTCCATATTCGTTTCTCCCATTTCAATCTTTTCCTCCCTTTTTGGCATTTATTTGTCCTTTTCGAGTATTTATTTCTCCCCTTTTGGCATTTCTGTTTTTGAATGTTTGTTTTTCCTTTTTTTCACTTTTATTTCTGTTTAGATATTTATTTATCCTTTTTTGATGTTTGCTTCTTTCAAAATATTTACTTATCCCCTCTTGCCATTCACATTTACTTTTCAAGTTTCAATCTGTTGAATTAAAAGCAAGAAGCAACTGAGAGGCAAGAAGGGAAGCGAAAGAGTGAAAAATAAGAAGCCTTTTAAAAGAAGTTTTCTGAAAAATAAATCAAACAATCCTCTTTAAACGTCTGAATTAGTTTCTAGCAAAAGCTAGCTAGCTAGCCAGCTGGCTAGCTAGCTAGCCAGCCAGATAGACAGCTAGCTAGCCAGCAAGCTAGCTCGCTGGCTAGTGAGGCTCCCCCGGAGACGCGTGCTGCGAATTATATGCTAGCCAGCTAGCTAGCCAGCTAGCGAGCCAGTCGGCTAGCCTGATAGCTAGCCAGTCAGCTAGCTAGCTAGCTAGCTAGCTAGCCGCTGCCTAATTAAGCTGGCAACCGCAGGCACAAAGTAGGTAGGTGTAGAGCTAGCCAGCCAGTCAGCTTGCCAGATGGCTGGCTAGCCAGTTATTGGCTAGCAAGCTAGCTAGCTAGCTAGCTACGCGTAGCCATTTAGCTAGCTAGCTAGCTAGCTGAATGGCTACGCGTGTAGGCAGCTAGCTAGCTGGCAGTGGCGCTAACAAGTCAGGAAGAAAGTATACGGCGGAGCTTTTCCCAGCGGCGGAGGGATTTCCAGGGCTGGTGCTGCAGCAGCAGCAGCTGCTGCTGCTGCTCTTGCTGCTGCCGCCAGGGGACGTGATGGTGGTGTTGCTGCAGCATGGAGCCTTCTTTTTGCTGCTTCTGCTTTGCTGCTGCTTCCAGCAAAGAAACCACAGCGGCAGCTGTTGCAGCAGAAGCAGCAGCAGCATGGATCACCAGCCGACACAGCTGCTGCCTGCTGCTGCTGCTGCTGCTGCGGGCGTGGTGAAGCACCGATATGTCTACTCCCAAGGCCCCCAGCCTGCAGCAGCAGCAGCAGCGGAAACATGAGCAGCAGCAACAGCAGCAACAACAAAAATGACGGCACTCGCAGTTCGAAGCAGCAGCAGCAGCAAAAGACGCAGCAGCAGCAACAACAGCAATAACAACACCACCACTTCGCAGCAGTAGCAGCAGCCATTGGAGCAGCAGCACTAAATAATACACAGCAGCAAAAGCAACAACAGAGCTAGCCTGAGCAGTAGCAGCAGCAGCAGCAGCAGAACCCTGAGCAGCAGCAGCAGCAGCAGCAGCAGCAGCAAGAACATACGCCTGCAAGTCTCTTGCTACGGCAAACAAGGTCGACTTTGGCTCCAACGCGCATTGGGTGTCAGCTAGCTGCTGCAGATACTCCTCTTCAAGCAGGCACAGTCCTTGCTGCTGCTGCTGCTGCTGCTGCTGCTGCTGCTGCAGCGGGTAGTGGCGGCAGCGCCCCAGGGCGCTGCAGCCCTGGGGATCCAGGTGGAAGTCCCCGCAGCTGCTGATGCGCCGCTGCAGCTCAGCTGTTGCTCCTTCTATTTCTGCTGCTATTGCTGCTGCTGCTGCTGCTGCATCTTCTGCTGCGGAAGAGCTGCTAGGCCCGTTGCTGCTGCTGCTCCTGCTGCTACTGCCCGTATTGCTGCTGCTGTTCTCGTCTGCTGAGTGTCTCACTGGGCTGCACAGATGCTCTGCGTGGAAACCTGCTGCTTCTGCTGCTGCCTCTGCTGCTGAGGTTGCTTCTGTTGCTGCTGCTGCTGCCACTTTCGCTGCATCTGCTGTTGCTGTGTCTTGCTGCTGCTGCTGCTCAGGTATATCGCCAGCTGATCTTGCGTTGAAGGGAGAAGATGCAGCAGGATCGTTCGATGCTGCTACCGCCATTGCTGCTGCTGCTGCTGCTGCAGCAGCGGCAATGTGCAAGGCTCTGGCTAGGCGCATGCTTGCTGCTGCAGCTGACAATCCACAGCTGCGAGTTCAGGATTTAAGCAGCTTAGGGTTTAGGATTTAGGGTTTAGGGCCTAGAGTCCCGCTTCCGTTGGGGTTTAAAGAGCTGCTGAACTGGCAGGCAATGCGTGAAACCCCTTGCTGCCTTGCTGCTGCTGCTGATGCAGCGCAGCTGCTGATGTTCTGCCGCCGCTGCAATAGATAGGCAACAGACAGCAGCAAACAGACAACACTGCAGCAGCAATAGCAACAAAAGGTGAGCAGCAAAGGTTGAAGAAGGAGGAAGGCTATGAAAGTCCTCAGCGAGAGCTGGTCTCGACCCCCCAGGGCCTTTCCTGCTGCTGTTGCTGCTGCTGCTGCTGTGTCTTGTTAGCATAAAAAGTGAACTTAGAGCCCTTAATAAATGAACGAAATTCAATAGATTAGATCCTGAGGTAACTTCTGGGAGGGCCTGCTGGTCGTGCTGCTGCTGCCCTTGCTGCTGCTGCCCTTGCTGCTGTTGTTGCATGCATGGCGACTCGGCAGCGGGGCGCTATCAGATCTGGCAGCAGCAGCAGCAGCAACCGCAACAGCAAATTAAATAAGATGAAATTATTTTAAAGGAGACGCAGAAAGGGAGGACAAACGAACTCCCGTACACTCCAAGTCGCCTTAGGCGGTCTGTTGCTGTCGGCTGCGCCTCCATAGCAGGAGCAGCAGCAGCAGAAGCAGCAGCAGCAGCAGCTCCAAAGGAAAATCTGCAGAAAAGCAGGAGCGATGAACAACATTCTATCAGAGGTACGTCTGCTGCTGCTCTGATGCAGCCAACCGGATGAGCAGCACAGCTCATCCGGTGCTGCTGCAGCTGCTGCTGCAGCTGCTGCTGCAGCTGCCACTGCAGCTAACTGAGGAAGGAAGCAGCGAAGCAGCAGCAGGCTCTTCAGCTTATGAGGGTACTGTGTTCGTATGGATTAATGCGGCAGCTGGGGCACAGGGAGCAGCGGCTGTAGCCGTTTTAGGAGCGGCAGCAGCAGCAGCGAAAGCAGCAGCAACAGCTGCCGCAGCAGCAACAACAACAGTAACAGAAGCATGGGATGCTCTCTGCGCGTTTGTGCTGCTGCTGCTTCAGCCGCTGCAGCTTTTCGCAGCTGGGTACTATGAGGCAGCAGGCTCCGCCGCTGCTGCTGCTGCTGCTGCAGCAAGAGCAGCAGACCCTGCTACGGAGCAGCAGCGAGAGTTCATTCAAGTCGCAAGCGAGCAGCTACTTCTGCTGCAGAAGCAAGAGCCCCGTCTGCTGCAGCAGCAGCACCCGCAGCAGCTGCATCGGCTGCTGACGCACAACAACCCGGCGATCAAGGCCTTGGCTCTGTTCCTGCTGCTGACCAGATATGTGAGTTGCTGCTGCTGCTGCTGCCTGTGAGCAAACTAGTGCGGACCCTTTCAATGCTGCTGTTGCTGCTGCTGCTGCTGCTGCAGTGCGGCCCGACACAGCAGCAGCAGCTGCAGAGCGAGTTGGAGGAGCTGAGCAGCACCTGCGCCCCCGCGGCATTTCTAGCAGCAGCAGCAGCAGCAGAAAGAGACCCTGCTGCTGCTCTTCGCATCTGCAGCAACTATTCTACAGACGAGCTGTAAGTGCCAGTTGCTGCTGCTGCAGCAGCAGTTGCTGCTGCCGTTGGTGTTGCACTCAGTGCCCAGCCCTGAAATGGAACAGAAACTCGTAGGTGTTGCTGCGGCTACATCATACTGCTGCTGCTGCTGCTGCTGCTTGCTGCTGCAACCTGCTGCTGCTGCTGCTGCTGTTACTGCTGCAGGCGCGCTCTACGGGTGCAGCTGCTGCTGCGGATACACCGCGACGACTCCGCCAAGGCGGAACTCGACTCTGAGATTGTGCGCAGGCCCTAAACCCTAAACCCTAAACCCTAAACCCTACGCCGTAAACCCTAGGCCCTAGGCCCTGAGCCAAAGGCCGAGGTAGACGCAGACCCGTTGGCTGTTCTGATTTGTTTGCTGCTGCTGCTGCTGCTGCTGCAGGCCTCAACAGCTTACGAGACGGCGGAGCAGTCCATTTCACGAGCTCTGTGCCAGCTCTGTGAGCGCTAGGGTTTAGGGTTTGGGGTTTAGGGTTTAGCGAATGCGGCGGTGGCTAGGAGGTCCACAGGCGCGCAGCCTCCCTGCACTTTCAAGGAAGTGTTGGCTGATCACTTTTTGGGATTTATTATCTTAAACTTTAATTATTTTAAATTAATTTAATACTTATTTTTGTTTTTATCTTTATTTTATTTTATTTTAATTTGCTGCTGCTGCTCAGGGAGCGGCGACTGCGCTGCTGCTGGCGCCTCGCTGGCCGACGCCGAGATTTCCCTCGTGCGCAAAGGGGGGGGCATTTCGGCAGTGATGGAAAACGGTGAGTTTGCATTTAAATTGGATTTATTTATTTCTAAATTGATAAAATTATTTATTATTTTAAATTATTTTTATTATTTGCAGCTATTTATTCTTGCTTTTTGCTGTTTGCTGCTTTTCTCGCGCTTGGCTGCCGCCCCCTGGTTCCGCTCTGCTGTGCCTTCTGTTCTTTTTTCTCAAACTAAATTAAATTAAATTAAATTAAATTCAGTTGAATTAATTCAAATTAGTTTAGTTCATTTCAGTTTAGTCTAATTTCGTTCCATTAGTTGTTAGGCTTTTATTTCATTTCTCTTCTTGCTGCCATTGATTTTATCAATATTTGCTCCGCTTAGATCCTTTTGGCTTTTCAATTTCATTCCGTCTCTTGTTTTCTGGCTTCTTTCTTGCCTTGTTTCCTTCGAATTTTTGAGCTAGCTAGCTAGCTAGCTAGCTAGCTAGCTAGCTAGCTAGCTAGCTAAATAGCCTGTTGGGCAATTCAAACTTGCTGGCTAGCTGCCAAGCTGACGAGCTAGCTGACTACCTAGCTGGCTGCCTTCAGAGCTCTCCAGTTAGGCACGGCGAAAAAGCTAGCTAGCCAGCTAGCTAGCCAGCTAGCTAGACAGCTAGCTAGACAGCTAGCTAGACAGTTAGCTAAACAGCTAGGTAGGCAAATAGCTAGGCAGCTAGCTAGCTAGCCAGCTAGCTAGACAGCTAGCTACACAGCAAGGTAGAAAAATAGCTGGGCAGCTAGCTAGGCAACTAGCTATGAAGCTAGCTAGCCAGCTAGCTAGCCAGCTAGCTAGCTAGCTAATCACGGCTTGTGGCTTGTGTTCAGCGCGCGCCGTCTGCGCGATGCAGCGAGGGGACTTTCAAACAGCAATTGAGCTGCTGACGAATTTACTCGCTGTTGTCGGTGCCGTTTGCTGCTGCTGCTGTTTGCTGCTGCTGCTGCTGTTTGCTGTTTCTGCTTTTTGCCGCCGCTGCTGTTTATTGCTGCTGTTTGCTTCCTCTCCGTCTCTTTTGCTGCTCTCTGCTGCTGCTGCATGCGTCTCTTTTGTCTCTGTGCTCGTTAGTGACTTTGCTCCTTTTCTTCCTCCGGGCTGCTGCTGCTGCTGCTGTTGTGCTGCTGCGGCTGCCAGCGACGCGCCTCCTGGTGTCCGCGCCGCCTTCATCGCGCTCCCGCTGCTGCTGCTGCTGCTGCTGCTGCTGCTGCAGGCGCCGTGGGATGAGACAGCGTTGAGCAATGCAGTTTGCTGCTGGCGGCATTTGCAAAAAGACAAAACAGCAGAAGAGTTATCTGAGTGCGTGGGGCTGTTGGAGTGTCTGTACACCCCAAGTTGCAGACACTGCAGGCACCACTCAGCAGGCCTTCTTTGCTCCATTTCTTTCTTTCTTTAAATTTATATCTTTAATTCTAATTTAAATTGCTAAATTATAGTCCAAGCATGATACCTCTTCTTTGGATTGGCTGTTGGCAGCATATCTAATGCGGCTGCCACATGCGAGGCGCTTTTTCATGTGCTGCTGCTGCTGCTGCCGCTTTGGTGCAATTAGTTTGCCTCCTTATTGTCTTGCTTTTCCCCTTCTTTGCTGCTGCTGCTGCTGCTGCTGCAGCCGCCTCCTGACAGAATTTCCGCGGAATTTCCTTTCAGTGCAGCGCCGGCGCCTGCGGGACGCATTTGCTGCAGAAGCAGCAGCAGACTGTCCCCTGTGAGCCCTTGCTGCTGCTCCAGCTGTTCGGTGCAAGAGCAAAGCAAACAGCAGCTGCTGCTGCAGCAACTGCAGGAGCAGCAGCTGCGGCAGCAGCAGCTGCGGCGGCTGCAGCAGCGGCAGTTGGAATGTTGCTGCTGTCCATGGGGTGCCTTTCTGGCGCTAGAAATTATTTTTTCTGGAAACGTACAACACACGAATGCCTCATTGCTGCTGCTGCTGCTGCTGTTGAGAAGTAGTTTGCTGCTGCGGCTGCTGCTCTGAAGGACTTCGCTGTTGCTGCTGCTGGCGCTGCTTCTAGTAAAGACCTGAAATGGGACGAAAAAGTCAAATGCAACGACAGCGCTGCTGCAGCAGCAACAAAAAAAACAAGCATATCGGCTGTTGCTGCAGCAGCATGTGCTGCAGCTGCAGCAGCACGAACAACTGCAGCAGCGTGCGCTGCAGCTGCCGCAGATGCAGCAGCTGCTGCACTTCTAGCAGCAGCGGCTGATGCTGCCGCTTCAGGCTCACTGCGGCACCTGCGGCACTCGCAGCTGGAGCAGCGGTGCTACTGCTGCTGGTGCTGCTGCTGTCAGCAGGAAGCATTGCTGCTGCTGCTGGCGAAACAGCAGCAGCAGCTGCCGAAGCCGCTTCCTAACTAAAGAGAGATATGAATACAGCTGAAACGGCAGCCAGCTGCTGCCGCACTGCAGCAGCCGAGGACTGTTGCTCCCTGCTGCTGCTGCTGCTGCTTCCGTCCGGAGCTGCAGCAGCAGCAGCGGCTGCACGTGAAAGAAGACAAACCAGCAGCGACGCCTCAGAAAGTGACGCCGGCTGCAGCAGGGACTCCCCGCTGCTGCTGCTGCTGCTGCTGCTTCGAAGAAGCAGTGCTGCTGCCGAGACAACTGCAGCACTAGCCTCGGAGCCTCTTTGCTGCTGCTGCTGCTGCAGAAGGCATCCACTGCGCAACAGCTCCAGCAACTCCTCTTTCTGCAGAAATGGCAAATAGAAAACAGCTAAAGAAAATCCATCAGGATTAGAACAGCGGCAGCAGCAATGGCAGCAGCAAGAACAGCGTTCTAGTCATACACAAGGCTCGTGAAAGCAGCAGTGGCACCGCAGCAGCAGCAGCAGCAGCAACACCAACAACAACACCAGCCTCACTGCTGATGGCAAAAGTTTGCAAAGGCGCAGAGCTGCTGCTGCTGCCTTTAGCTGCACACCCCACATCCGCAGTCTTGACAGATGCCCCTCGGCTGCTGCCTCTGCTACTGCTGCTGCAGCTGCTGCAGCGTCTGCTGCTCCTGTATCTGCTGCCCTTGCTGCTGCTGCAGCAATGGCCGACATCGAGCACGGCGAGCAGTATGGTTCCTTGCTGCTGCTGCTGCTCCTCGTTGAAACCTCTGCTGTGCCTCTGCTGCATAGGCTGCTGCTGCATCTGCTGTTTCTGTCTGTGCTGCTGCTGCTGCTGCTTGCGCCAGCAGCCAGAAGCACCAAAGGCAGCAGCACCCCCGCCTGCTGCAGCTTCTCCCCAGCGCCTCTTGCAGCAGCACCAACAGCAGCAGCAGTTGCAGCAGCACTGCCTTCCTGAGGCGTCTCCTCCTCCGTTTCTTCAGCCGCTTCAGCAGCAGCAACAGCAGCAACTGCTGCAGCAGCAGCTGCTGCTGCTGCTGCGCTCTGCGGCCGCTCTTCTGTCGCTGCAGCGTCGCCTTCAAGCCGACACAAGTCAAGTGCTGCTGCAGCGATCCTCCCATACAGGTATTTGCTGCTGCTGCTGCGGCCGCAGGTGCCGCTGCTGTGCAGCAGACACAGTAGCACAAACACAGAGCGCAGAGCTGATAGCCAGAGAGTTGGAAGCTTCGTGCTGCTGCTGCTGCTGCTGCAGCAGGCTCCAGCTCGGCAAAGTGGCCTTAAAACCCTTGTGGATTCTTCCTGCAGCAACTGCAGCAGCGGGGCAACCAGCAAGACTTGTTGCTGCTGGTGCTGCCGCGGAGTCATAGCAGCTTTTGGAGGCTGCTGCAACAGCGTGAGAATGCTTGCTGCCGCTGCTGTGTCTAGCAGCAGCAGCAGCAACTTCAAAGTCTCTTCTCTCAGTAGCGAAGCGAAGTGCAGCTGCAGAAGCAGCTGCTGCCACAGCATTCCTGCTGCTGCTGCTGCTGCTTCGGCTGCTTCTGCAGTGGCCCTTTGCAGTGTCTCTATACTGCCCCTTCCTGATACGCTTGCTGCTGCTCTTTCAGTTATTTCTGCTGCTCCGTCGGAAACACAAGAGGCAGCAGCAGCAGGCGCTGAAGCAGCAGCAGCAGTAGCAGCAGCAGCAGCACCAACAGGGGAGAGAGGAAGACAAGGAGGGACGTTATGTGCTGCTCCAGTGTCTTGGCAGCAGCAGCGCTCCTGCGTTTCTCCGCAGCACCAGCAAATTCCGCTGCTGCTGCTGCTGCTGCTGTTGCTGCTGCGCGACTTCAGCAGGCCCCACGGGCTATCTTGCTGCAGCAGCAGCAGCGCAATTCCCTGCCACATGCAGTGCAGCACCTCCTTGTAAACAGCAACAGGCCGCCACTGCTTGTTTTGCTGATGCAGCAGCAGCTGATGCTGCTGCTGCTTCTGGCAATCCGGAGAGTTTCTGCTGCTGCGTGGGGCGAAAGCGTACAGCAAAGCTTGAACAGTGCCAGGTACGTTCCAGTGCTGTGCAGCAGCAGCAGCAGCAGCAGCAGCCTCTGCTTCTGCTTCGCCATCACTACATTTAAGGTGGGCGGAGCCTCTCCTGCTGCTGAGCCGACGCTTGCTGCTGCTGCTGCTGCCGCTGTTGCTGCTTTTGCTTGCAGTGCGCTTCATGTTCTTGCTGCAGCTGCTGCTCAGAGCCAGCGAATCGGAAAGTTTCCTGCGGCGCCACGCCGAGCGCGTTAAGTCTAGCTGCACTTCATCCTGTTGCTGCAGTTGCTGCTGCAGCAGCTGCTGCTGCTGCTGCGGGCTGATCAAGCCAGGTGCGCTGATTGCTCCAGAGGAAGAGGAAGCGCCCGGGAGAAGCCTTCCCACCTCTGCGGCTGCTTCTGCAGCAGCTGCTCCAGCAGCAGCCAGAGGGCTCACAGGGAAGCCACCACAGCGCAGATGGTCAAGTGCTTCTGCTGCAGCAGCTGCGCCGCTGCAGTAAATTGCAGCCGCATCGGCTACGGTTGGGGATTCTTCGCTATGTTGCTGCTGTTGCTGCTGCAGTCGCTGCAGCTGCAGCTGCATTTGCTGGCGTATGGTGTGCAGCAGTTGCAAGAGCACCTCTATGTCTCTTTCCACGCTCCGGCCTGCAAACTCAACAAACACATATATTGATAAAGTTGCTGCACGCTGCTGCTGCAGGCTGCTGCTGCTGCTGCTGTTGCTGCTGCTGTTACGGCCTCGGCTGGCCTGCTGCTCTATGTGCAGCGCTGCGCAGCAGCGGCAGCAGCAGCCTCTCCCACCTGATTTCTGCATATAAAGACGCAGCAGCAACAGATGCGGCTTTGCTGGCAGCAGGAGAGGAAGCTGCTGGTCTGCCAGCAGCACTTCACGCGTTCGCAGTAGCAGCCACGCTGCTGCTGTCCCTGCTGCGGGGGTCTGCTGCCGCAGCAGAAACCGCTGCTGCCGCTGCTCTCCGCAGGCCTCTTCCGGTCCTTCAGCAGGTGCATACATGCTGCTGCAGCTCCAGTTGCCACTGCTGCTGCTGCCGCTGCTGCAGCAACGCGTTAGGCTCGTCAAGCTTGTGCGGCAGTGGTGCAGCAACTGCTGCTGCGCCGCTGATTGCCTGCAGGAGCAGCAGCAGCAGCCGTACACAGGGCGCAAAACATGACAGCACACAAGCATTTTTCTAGGATGAGCTTTTCAGCTGCCGCTGCTGCTCTCGATGCTGCCGCTGCTGCTGCTGCTGCTGCTACTCTGCCTACCTTGTAGCACGACGCCACTGCTGCAGATCCTGCAGCAGCACCTGCTGCTGCCACTGCAGCGCTGCTGTGAGACCCTCCAGTTGCTGCTGTTTTCCTTCTGCGCACATGAGCTGCAACGCCTCGCGGGCAGCCGAGAGTTCAGCAGCAGGTCCTGCAGCAGCAGCTGCTGCTGCGCCTGCGGCCTGCAGCAGCTGGAGCTGCAGCAGCAGCACTCGCTGCAGCTGCTGCAGCTGCTGTTGCTGCGCACTGTTGAAGGCGCTGGGGCAGCTGTTTTGTGTCTGCTGCTGAAGCCACAGTTGCTGCAGCAGTCGCAGGCATGCACGTCCCCCAGAAGGAGCTGCCTGCAGCTTAGAGCCTGCTATTGCTGCTGCTGCTGTTCCTGCTGCTGCAGCTGCTGCAATTGACGCTGCGGCGAACAAGCCACCGCCGACCCACAAGAGTAGCAGCAAAGTGGATGCTTCCTCTGTAGGGAGCGGGCTCTGCTGCGCTGCCACAATCTGCTTCTGCGGCTCCTGCTGCTGCTGTGTGCTTCGCAGCAATGTTGCGAGGAGCTGCGTCGAGTAAAAGCTTATGGCATATGCTTCAGCAGCAGCAGGGCAGCGCTGTTGCCATTGCTGCTGCTGCTGGCCTGCGTGCCTGATGAGGTGCAGCAGCAGCACCATACCAATGCCCGTGCTGCTGACCGTGTACTCCAGCATGGAAGCAACTGTTGTTGCTTCTGTTGCGCCGCCCTCTGCTGCTGCTGCCGCGGCTGCTGCTTCAGGCTGCAGCAAGTCCCACAGCAGTGGCAGCAGAAGCAGCAAGCAGCAGCGCGAGGAAGCCGAAAACATCTCGCAGCTGCAGCCACGTGCTGCTTCTGCTGGACACCTTTCCTGTTTCTGCTGCTGCCATGCATTCCCTCTGCCAGTCTGCTGCAGCAGGCCATTCGCCATAATACTCCTGAGCCAAAGCAAGTCACACAAAACCTCAAAGCTCTTGCTGCTGCCGCTGCTGCTACTTCTGTTGTTTCTAATGATGCTGCTGCTACTTGTGTTGCTACTACTGCTGCTGCTATTTCGTGGGTTGCAACTTCTGCTGGTGCGAGTTTTGCTGCTGCTGCTTCTGCTGCTCCTGCGTCCCTTGCTGTTGCTGCGTTTGCTTTTTCAATTGCTGATGCCGCTCCTCTCTGTTGGCACTGTTCTCTCTGCTGCTGCTTTCGGCTGCTGCTGCTGCTGCTGCTTTCTGCTTGTACTTTTGATCTTGCTACACCTGCTGCTACGTCTGTTGCTGTATTTACTGCTGCCTCTTTTTATGCTGTAGTTCAGCCTGTCGCTGCCCTGTCTGCTGCTGGTGGTACTGCAGCAGCAGTTGCAGCAGCAGCAGCTGCTGCTGCTGCTGTACTGTGTGTCTACGCACCGCACGGCGATGCTGGCAGCGAAGGCCAACGCCTTCAGAAACGCCGCGGCGCCCAGCGCCCGGCCCTCGAGTGGGCTCTGCAGAAAAAGGGCACGACGAGGCTAAAGCCCGTAAGCTTTCAGCAGCAGCAGCAGCAGCAGCAGTAGCAGTAGCAGCAGCAGCAGCTGCTGCTGCTGCAGCAGGCTCTACACGCTGCAGGCAGCATTTCTTGTCCACTAAATCAGCTCCCTAGGCGGCAGCTACTGCGCCCGCAGCAACGCACCGTCTTGCACAGCTCCACGCCAGCCCGCAGTGCAGCAACAACAGCCTGCAGCAGCAGCAGTGACAGCAGCAGCAGCAGCAGTGGTGACACTGAAAGCGCATGCAGGCAACAGAATGGCCCATAACAGCATCGAGAGGTGGCTCCTGCTCGGCTACGTCCTTCTGCGCATTCTGCTGCAGCTGCTGCTGCTGCAGCTTGCTGTACACTGCCCACCTCGCACAAAAGAGGCGACGGTTGCTGCTGCAGTTGCTGCAGCAGCAGCTGAAGCAGTGGCATCAACAAAACCGTATGCTGTTGTTTGCCGCCGCCCCAAATCTGCAGCTGCGCCGCCTCGTGCTGCCTCTGCTGCTGCTGCTGCTGCTGCCATCTGTTGCAGTGGGATCCCAGCAGCGCGAGGCGCTGCTGCAGCACGGCAACAACTCCAACGACGCGCTGGTACAAGGGATTGTCTGCAACAGCTGCTGTTGCTGCTGCTGCATTTGTGGCTGCAACTGACGCTGCTGCGCTGGTACAAGGGATTGTCTGCAACAGCTGCTGTTGCTGCTGCTGCATTTGTGGCTGCAACTGACGCTGCTGCTGAGCTCTCTTCTCCGTGCTGCTGCTGGTTAGCAGCAGCAGAAGGCGTAGCAGCAGCAGAAGGCGCAGCAGAAGCAGAAGGCACAGCAGCAGCTGCGGCCACCGAGTCAACCAAAGCCTGCAAGTGCAGCAGCAGTACCGCAAGCATCAGCGGATTCCGAAGCTGCACTTTCAAAGTTTCTTTTGCTGCTGCTGCTGCCGCGCTCTGTGGGAGAGTCAAATCCAGCAGTAGCTCACCTGCAGCGTTGTTGCGAAGACAGCAGGCGTAGCAGCAACCTGCCGCAGCGCGAAGCTGCTGCTGCCCCAGAACCCTGCTTTGCTGCCTCTGCTGCTGCTGCTGCTGCTGCATCCGTCTTTGAGACGTGCAAGCAGCGAGGCAGCAGGCGACTGCTGCTGTCTGCACATTTGCACGCTCAAAGGCCTCAGGTACAGGCCGCCAACGAACTCATCTGCAGCAGCAGCAGCAGCAGCTACAGTAAGCGATAGGAAGGCAGCAGATTCCAGCAGAACGCCTCAGCAGCAGACAAGCTCAGGGCTGTCTAACCAGCGGGGCGCCTAGCTAGCTAGCTGGAAAGCTAGCTAGCTAGCTAGCTAGCTGGCTAGCTAGCTAGCGAGGCAGCTTTTAGCTGGCTTTTTAGTTCTGACTCCATCTCTTTGCTCTAGCTGGTGCTGTGTTCTGCTGTTGCTGCTGGTGCTGCTGCTCACTCAGCATGTCACTAAATGCCCTCAGCAACTTAAGCGAACCGGAGTCGCTACTTTAGGGTATTTGCGAAAGGAGCTTACGGCCTCAAACTTAGGGTTTAGGGTTTGAAGTTTAGGGTGGGGGGCTTAGGGCTTTTAGCCTAGGGTTTAGAGTTAAGCGTTTAGGGTGTAAAGCTCTGCACTCAAAAGCTAGAGCCTAGGGTTTAGGGTTCAGGGTTTAGGGTTTAAAGCCCGGCATTTAAGGCTAAGAGCCTAGGCTTTAGAGTGTAGGACTTAGGGTTTAGGGTTTGAAGCTGAGGGCTTAGGGCTTAGCGCCTAGGGTTTAGGGTTTAGCGTCCAGACTTAGTTAGGGTTTAAAGGCTTGGGTTTGCTGCGGGCTTACTGGTGCGCAAAGAAGGGTGCTGATAGTGAAAACCGTCGGCAGCTAGAAAACTCTCCAGGCGCCACACAGGCAGCAAAATCCTGCTGCAGTCGATGCTGCTGCTGCTGCTGCTGCTGCTACTGGGTATCTGCGCTGCTGCAGGGCGGCTCATGTCGATGGCAGCCAGGCTGAGAAGCAGCTGGCGCGCCTGAAGCAGCACAAAACAGCAGCAGCAGCAGCAGCAGCAGAAAGCAATGGACAACATTTCATGAAACAACGGTAATGCACCAACGATAGCAGCAACGTGCGGCCTGACAAACACAGCGCCAGCGAAACTCCATCAGAAGCAGCAAGGCAGCAGTAGTAGCAGCAGCAGCAGCAGCAGCAACAGCAAAAGGGTGGTTGCAGCAACTGCGCACTGTCTCCGCATGCACTGCTTCGCGAGCCGATGGACCCCAGACGCATTCTGCGGTGTCAGAACACCCCAGCAGCAAATGCACAAAGCGGCAGAGCTGCTGAGTTGTGCAGGCAGCAGAAGGAGTCCAGCCTGCTGCTGCTGCTGCTGTTGCGGGTCCAGCGGCCGCAGCGTCCTTGCTGCTGCTGCCATCCAGAAGAGACAACTGCAGCAGCCGAAGGCGGCCGCAGGCGCAGCAGTGTCTTTGCTGCGGCAGCAGCTGTAGCAGCAACGCGGGCGTCAGCAGCTGCGCAAGGGCCTTCACTGCCTGCAGCAGCAGCAGTGCAAGAGCTGCTACCCCAGATGCGCTAAGGGCAGCATTGATGTCAAGGCACAGCAGCAGCTGCGCCAGCAGCAGCCGCTGCAGCAACCGATGTGCAGCACGAGGGGCAGCAGCAGATGCATAGGCAGCAGAAACACCAGCAGCAGCCGCACGGAAACAGCGAGAATGGCTGCTGCAGCAGCAGCAGAACGAGCATTGGCAGCGAACGCGGAGCACGCGACAGCAGCAGCGATACACTGCTGAAGCGCACGCAGCAGTCACTGCAGCAGAGAAGTGCAGCAGCAGCAGCAACAGCAGCAGCAGCAGGGCCTTGCCTGCTTGTTTGGGCGATTCCACTCAAGCGAGGTTCCTCTCAGCCAAATCCAGTGGCGGCTATTGTCTGCCTTCTCAACATATACCTCAGCGTCAGTAGCAGGAGCAGCAGGAGCGGCAGCAGCAGCAACAACTGCTGCTGTTCCTGCTGCTGCTCCCTCCGCTGCTGTAGTAGCAGCAGGCAAAGCAGCAGAGAAGCAACAGTCAAGGGTCACTGCAGCAAACTTGCTGCACCGGGGTGCCACGCCAACAAAAGCAGCAAGGATCTCCGCCAGCAGCAAGCGAACCTCTAGGGGCTCCACCGCTGCTGCTGCTGCTGCTGATTTTGCTGCTTCTGCTGTTTCTGCTGCTGCTGCTGCCGTTGCTGCCAGGCGAGGCCCATTGGCGGGACGCGACCCTTGCTGTTGCTCGTCTTTCTGGTGCAGTTGCTGCTGCTGCTTTTGCGGAGTTGTCTCTCCGCGCAGCAGCAGCAACTGCAGCCTGCAGCAATAACATACATAACGGCTCCGCGATTCTGCTATTTTTTGCCGTCTCTGCTGCAGCTGCTGCTGCAGCCGCTGCTGCAGTTGCTGCGCAGAAACCAACGGCATCTCTAAGTAGAGCAGCGAAGCAGAGGCAAGGAATAGGGTCCCAGGTGTACGTACACCAGAAGAGGCACCCCATGGCGCAGCAGTCGCAGCTGCGAAGACTTCTCAGAGCAGAGCAGCAGCAAGCAGCGCAGCAGCAGCTCGATGCAGCTGCCGCAGCAATACACAGTGCCGTTGCTGCTGCTGCTGCTGCTGCTGCTGCTGCTGCTGTGCACCTCTGCCAGCAGGAGCAGCAGGCCCTCAGTCAACGTGTAGCAGCACAAAAGACGCAAACACCGCCACCTTTGCTGCAGCTGGCGCCGTTGCTGCAGTTCAGTAGTGCAGGTTTTCCCATAGCTGGCGAGGCCGTTACTGCTCCTGTTGCCGCTGCTGCTGCTGCTGCTGCTGCCTTTGCTGGGCGACGTCGCAGCGTCGCTGAAGCCCGCAGGCGCCTCCGCTGGCCTCCAGTTGCTGCTGCCTTCGTTGTTGCCGCTGCTGCAGCACAGCTGCTGCTGCTGCTGCTCACCCACGTCGGCGTGGCAGCCACAGCAGCACGTCGGGCAAGCGCAGCATTAGCAACAAGGCAAAAGACTGCAGCAGCACCGCCACCGCATACGCAGCAGCGAAGGCGGGAGCATGAGCAGCAGCAGCAGACTTAGCGCGCAGCAGCATAGATGGACTCCGATAGCCTCAAGCAGAAAAAAGGCCAACAGCAACAGTAGCAGCAGCAGCAGACTTCGCGACCCACCTATTTCCAATGCTGCCCGACGCAAATGTGTCTCCTGCTGCTGCTGCTGCTGCTGTAGACCATGCATTGCTGCGCTGCGTGGAAATGAGGCAGCAAATGCCGACAACGACAGCACCGTGAGCTGCTCGGAGGAATCATCATGCAGCAAATTGCTTAACTGCTTGCTGCTGCAGCTGGCTCGCTGCTCCTCCTGCTGCTGCTGCTTTTGTCCCTGCGGCTGCTGGCCGTGGGCCTCGTCTGCAGCAGAGACATTTGCGGGGGAGCTGCTGCTGTCGGCAGTTGCTGCACTGCTTTTTGTCGCTAGGCCGCTCCTCCTGCTGCAGCTCTTGCTGCAGTTGCTGCTTCTGCTGCAGTTGCTGCTTCTGCTGCTGGGCCTGCTGGTTCCCGAGCTAGCTATGCTGCTCGTGCTCCTTTTGCTGCTCCTAGGAGTGCTCGCAGCGGCTGCTCGCTGCAGGTGCTGCCGCAGCTGCTCCAGCAGCCAATACTTATCGCTCTGCTGCTGCTGCGTCTGCTGCTGCGCGGACTGCTGCTGTTGTTGACTGCTGCACTGAAGCTCCTGCAGCAGCAGCAGCAGCAGCTCTATGGCGCCTGACCAGAGAATCCGCTGCAGCAGTAGTGGGCGTGAGGCTGCTGCTGCTGCCTGTGCTAGACCTAGCAGCAGCAGCACTTGCAGCAGCTGCACTGATTGCAGCAGCAGCTCAGCCGGCAGCAGCCAACGGCTACGAAGGACGGACTTGATTTGCTGCAGCAGTTGCTGCTGCAAGCAGCAGACGCCGCAGCAGCAATCCCCCTCTCCTGCTTCTGGCGCTGCTGCCGTTCCCGCTGCTTCCCGTAAGGGGCTGCCGCTGTAGCTGCAGCGCGCGAAGATGTTCGGAAGCAGCAGCAAAAGCAGCTGCTGAAGGCGCAGCACATGCAACAAATCCAGATCGCTGCATAGCCGCCTTGAGCAGCAAATGGCTTTACTGTGTCCGCTGCTGCTGCTGCTGTTGCTGCTGCTGTTTGCTCCTGGCTGCTGCGTCATTTTCTCAAATTGCACACGGAAGCAACGCAGCAGCTGCAGCAGCAGCACCACGGGGCGCTGCTGCTGCTCCTGCTGCTGCTCCTGCTCCTGCTTCTGCTGCTGCTGCTGCAGCGGTACGCGCCAACATTTGTGCGGCAACTGGGGCGGCCGCTGACGTCGCAGCGGGAGCAGCGCCAGCTCAAGGAGCACTTCCTCTTGCTGCTGCAGGGCCGAGTGACACCACAAGTGCAGCGAAGCTTCATAAGTTGAAGCTGTTGCTGCTGCTGTTGCTGCCGCTGCTGCTGCCGTGTCTGTTTGTGCTGCTGCTGCTGTGTCTGCTTGCGCAACCGCTGCTGTCTCTGACTCTGCTGCTGCCTCTTGAAAGTCATCTGCGACGCCGTCGCTGGCTTGCTGGAGCACTTGCTGCTGGGCCTCACTCAAGAGCTGCTGCTGCTGTATGTGCTGCTGCTGCAGTTGCTGCATCTGCTGCTTTTCTATGTTGTGGTAGGGGCAGAGAGAGCCCCAGGTCCGGCGAGATTTCTCACACTCGTGCTGTTTCTGCTGCTGCTGCTGCTGGTGCTGCTTCAGTTGCTGCAGCAGACGGTCCCACAGGTCCTCAGCCTTGCGCAGCGTGACAGCCACAAAGAGTGTCTCAGCCACCAGCATCAGCGACAACTGTGGCTGCTGCACATGCACTAGAGCACAGCATTGCATGCCAGCCACTTTCGTAGCAGCAGCAGCAGCTGCTGCTGCTGCCGCTGCAGGCATTGCAGCAGCGCTGGCCGTGGAAGCCGCTACTGCAACGCCGTGCGTCTGCTGTCCAGACATCCCCAGCGCTGCTGCAAAGCTGAGCTCTCCGTGCGCCCCCTCGCTGCTGCTGCTGCTGCTTTCCCGCTGCAGCAAGTTGCTGATGGGCTCGCAGAGCTGCTGCAGCATCTGCTGCTGAAGGGTGCTGTTCCAAATGAGCTGGGGCGTCTCAACACTGCCTCCCGCAGCACAGAAGGCGAACAGATTCGCCAGCGCTACAGGCCCGCGCTGCGCACGCGGAGTTGCTGCTGCTGCTGCGGCTGGTTCTAGTTTTACAGGTGTCCCTGCTGCCGTTGCTGCGTCTGGTGCTGCTGCAGCAGACAGCGCCGGAGAAGCCTCGCAGTGCAGCAAACGGACAAGGGGACTCGGCAGAAGCCGGCATAGGAAATGTGTGCCTAAGGCTGATCCGCCACAGCAGCAGCAGCAGCAGCAGCAGGCGTCGCTCTCTTTCTCTTCGCTGCAGCTGCCATTGCAGCAGCAGCAGCTGCTGCTCGGTCTCACCTTAATAGCGTTGAGGGCAGCAGCAACGCCTCGCAGCACTCTGCATGCAGCCACCCGAGCAGCAAGCCCCGAAGATGCGCTGCAGCACGTTGGCCTCGACGCCTGCTTGCTGCTGCTCTCCTTGAGGCTGCATTTTTTCCTGCCGCTGCTGCTAGCAGCACCCAAATCTAGTCTGGAAGCAGCAGCGCAGCAGATTGGCAGGGCTGCCTCTTGTAGAAGCAAAAGGGAGACAGCTGGGTATTGGCGCAGCAGCAGCAGCAGTAGCTTCGATGCTCCGACTGTCAGCCGCTCATGCTGCTGCGACAATAGCAACAGCAGCAGCAGCTGCTGCAGTGTGCCGCGGCTGCAGCACAGCTGGCGAGCAAGCGCTGAGCTGTACGTACACCCCAGAAATAGCACCCGCAATGTGACAGCTGCTTCTGCTGGCGAGATCCTTGCAACGGCAAATTTTGCTTCAGGAGGTACCAGGAGCAAAGGCTGCTGCTGCGGCTGCTGCTGCTGCTGCTGCTCCTGCTGCTCCTGCTGTTGCTGCTGCTGCTCCTCATGATGATGCTGCTGAAGCGGCTCTCCACCATCCAGGGACCCAGCACCCGCTCCGCGCTGCAGCCATTGCCGCTGTAGCAAGGTGCAGCCTGTTTGCTGCTGCTGCAGCTGTTGCTCTAAGTGTTGCTTTTTCGCGATTGGCCGGCCGCACCGAGATGCTGCTGCTGTTGCTGTTGCTGCGGCTGCTGCCGCCGTTGCTTCAACGCTCTTAACGTCGTGAGGGACGTGCGGATCTCTTCTGCCGTTGCTGCGCTTGCTGCGCTTTCCCGTGCCACTGCTGCTGCTGCTGCTGCACACGCTGTGGCTGCGTCTACTGCCTCGGCTGCTAGTCAAACAGTCTGAGTAGTTTGCAGAAATCTTAGTGCTGAGAAGAGATGGCAGCAATAGGGTTTCTTGCTGCTCTTGCTGCTGCTCTAGCTGCTGCTGCTGCTGCTGCGGCTGTGCTCTCAAGGGCGAGAGGCTCGTTCTTTGCACAGCTGAGCGTCGAAGAGTTTTCCTCTTCGCTCTGCTGCGGCTGCTGCTGTCCCGCATGCTTCCGTTGTTGCTGCTGCCCTTGCTGGTCCTCTTTTTGCTGCTGCTCGCTCGGCTGCTGCGTCTGCTGCTGCCTCTGCTGCTGCAGTGACTGGCGCCGCAGTCCCTCCGTGATGCTGCTTGACTGGGAGCCGCCAGATTGTCGCAGTCAGTGCTGCCAATATCCGCGCTCACGTCAGCTTTTGCTGCAGCAGTAGCAGCAGCAGCTGCTTCTGCTGCTGCGGTTGCCCTTGCGGCTGCTGGCTCTGCTGCTGCCTTAGAAACAGGCGGCAGTAGCAGAGCCTCCGTCGCCAACAAGGCACTGGCGCGCCGACTGCTGCTGCTGTCGCTGCTAAGGGCCGCGCCTCGTTGCTGCTGTTGCTCGCAGACCTTGGAGTGGAGCTGCAGCAGCTCCTGTGACACGAACGCGTGCAGCAGCAGCAGCAGCACAGAATGTCCGCCGCACTGTAGCAGCAGCTGCACAAGGCGTTGCCGTTGCAGCTGCTGCTGCTGCCTGCCTGCAGCAAGCAGCAGCAGCAACACGTTCAGGGCAAGGCAGCGAGCCGCTGGTAGCAGCCCGCCGCCCTGGTGCAGCAGAGCCACTGCGATCTCAATTCCTTCTAAGTAGACCCCTTGTGGTGCTGCTGCTCCTGCTGCTGCTGCTCCTGCCGCTGCTGCTGCTGGCGCCGCTGGGGGTAACACAGAAAACCAGTCGCTCAGCAAATGTGCGTCTTGGCTGCTCATGTTGCTGGCCAGCTGCAGCGCCTGTGGGTAGCACTGCAGCAGCCGCTGCCACAGCAGCAGCAGCAGCGGCAAGGGAGCAGCAGCCGGCGCTGCAGAGTGCAGCAGCACCTGCTGCATGACAGCCTGCGGAAAGCGGCAGATGCAGTGGGAGAATACGCTTGCAGCAGCAGCACCAGCAGCGGAAATCGCAGCAGCATTAGCAGGAGATGCAGCAGACGCAGCAGCAAGGGCAGCAGCAGTGCAGCCGCACAACGAATGGCAGCTGCAAGGCAGCAGCAGCATAATCCTACTCTGCACATCGCCGGAGGGTCCGTAACAATTGTTGCTGCTGCAGCGTGCTGCAGAAGCAGCAGTTCCTCCCCACCGCGCTGCAAAACAGAGCACGCTGCTCCTTCCGCAAGGCGAGCAGCTGCAGCGGCTGCAGCTGCCGCAGCAGCTGCAGCAGCCCGATCAGCCGGCTTTGCTGCTGTGGCTGGCTCTTCGCTCACTAGTTCGAAGCTGGCCAAGCTGCTGCTCCCCTTGTTCCTGCTGCTGCTGCTGCCATGGCTGCAGCCAGTGTTGCCGCCTCCATGCTTGCGCACAGGATGCAGGTCTAGCAGCTCCCACTCCCAGGCATCGGCGGCGCTGCTGCTGCTGCTCCTGCTGCCAGTTAAGGCAGCAGCAGAAGCTGCGCGGCGTCTTCTTTGCATGCGCTGCAGCAGCGACAGGCGACGCACAAGCTGCAACAGCTCAGCAGGTCGCAAGAGCGCTCTGCAGCCACCCCACCCCTGCTGCTGCTGCTGTTGCTGCTGCTGCTCGTCACCGAGTCCTCGAGGCACCCTCAGAAATATCTGGTACTGTGGAATCTGTTGTTGCTGTTGCTGTCGTTCTGGCTTCTGCTGCTGCTGCACGTGCAGCAGCAGCAAAGAACCCCAGTCCTCCTGCTGCAGCTCCGCGTATAGCCCACCGCAAAGGCCTCGAAAGAGCAGCAGATCCTCCCACTGCTGCTGCAGCAGCAGTAACAAAGCCGCGGTGTATTTGCTGCTGTCGCTGCAGTCCTGCTGCTGCGGCTGCCAAAGGGCTTGCTGCAGCGCAGAGGCAAAGAGTCGCCACTTCAGGGGAGGCTCCCAGCTGCTGCAGGGAGACAGCAGCTTCTCGCCTTTGCTGCTGCTGTTGCATTCCCATCCCAGCGTTGTATCTCCTTTTGCTGCTGAGGACGTAGACAGCTGCATCCTAACAATCGGGCAGACAGCGCCGTCGCTGCTGCTGCTGTTGCTGCTGCTGCTGCGGAAGCGCCACGACGCTGCAGTAGAGGAGTGCTGCAGCTGCAGCAGGGCAGGAGGAGGGAGCACTTGAAGCAGCACTAGCAAGTCTCGGGCATCACTGCCGTTGCTGCTGCTGCTGCTGCTGCTGCTGTAACTATTGTAGGTGCTTCCCTCGCTGCTGTTGCTTGCAGGTTCTACTCCCCCACAAAGCAGCGCCAGAACACTCAACAGCAGCGCCCCTTCTGCTTGCTGCTGCTGCTGCTGCTGCTGCTGATGCTGTTCCGTGCTCACTGGCAGCAAGCTACTGTCGCCAGCAACAGCGTAAACAGCAGCAAAGCAGTCACAAGCAGCAACGAAGTTGCTGGGCTCTCCTGATGCCTCGCTTCCCTTCCGCGGCGCTTGCTGCTGCTCCTGCCGAAGCTGGTGCTGTAGTCGCTGCTGCTGCTGCTGCTGCAGTGCTGAGCTGCGCTCGACTTTGGGGCGGCTCACAGTCTGCTGCTGCTCCGCAGGCGGTTGCAGTAGCAGCAACAGCCGCAGCAGCAGTGGCAACACCATACCCACGCGAATAGCAACAGCAGCAATTTGGCGTCTGAGGGGGGCAGACGAATGCAGTAGCAGCAGCTGCAGCAGCAGCAGAGCCTGCAGCCAAACCACAGGCTCACATGCTGCTGCAGAGGCTACTGTCACATTCGTAGGCAGCCCACTGCTGCTGCTACTCCTGTCTTCAATGCAGCAGCAGCTGCTGCTCCTGGAATCTCTGCAGTTGCTGAAGCAATAGACGCGCGCTGGAAATGCCAGCAACAACAGCAACTGCAGCAGCACTAACGCCTCCGATTGCAGCGACGTATGCCGCCATCTGAACAGCAGGTACAACAGCAGCAGCAGCAGTAGCAGCAGCGACGGAAACAAAGGCAACAACAGCAAGGAATTTACCTTGTGTCTGCAGCTAGCTGTAGGGTGCTGCGTTAAGTCAAGCAGCAGACCCACACTGCTGCTGCTGCTGCATGCAGAGACAGCCCGCAGCAGAAGAGAGATGGGACTGTGCTGCTTCTCGCCCAGGCAGCAGCAGCACAGCTGCAGCAGCGCACAGACAACTTCAGCATCAGCAGCAGCCAGCAGATCACGGGGAGGCGTCAAGAGGCCGTTGGCAGCAGCAGTGTCCGCAGAAGCAGGACCAGCAGCAGCAGCAGCAACAGCAGTAGCAGCAGCAACAGCTGCTGCTTCTGAACGAGGTTGCTGGCTTGCTGCCGTGGGGCCTCCTCTGCTTTGCGGGCCAAACCGCTCATCGCTGTTTGGCGCTTCTGCTGCCGCTGCTGCTGCTGCTGCTGTGGGAGCTGCTGCTACTGTTGATGTGGGTGCTGCTGCTGCTGTCGTTGCTGCTGCCGATACGCACATATTTTCCGTGGCGGAGCCGTGAGAAAGAGGACGTGGAAGGTCGCTGCTGGTGCTGCTGCTACCGCTGCTGCTGCTGCTGTTGCTGCTGCTGCTGCTGCTGCTGCTCGCCCGTGTTGATGCCCACAGAGGAGACGAGCATAGACCTGCGAGGGGAACGCCAATGTACAGCAAAGATCGGGGGACATCAACAGTTGCTGCTGCTGCCGTTGCTGCTGTGGCTGCTGCTGCTTCTGCTGCCGCTGAAGCGCTGCACCGCGAGTGCGCAGCAGTGCAGCTGGCGAATTTCCCTTCTTGCCACTTTCTCTGCTGCTGCTGCTCCTGCTGCTGCTCCTCCTCCTCCTGCAGCAAACGCAACTGGTGCTGCTGCAGGTGGCGGCAGAAGAGCAGCAACTCTAACAGCAAATCTTGGCTGATCCATCTCTCTCTCCAGGCCACTGAGAGCGCATGCATCTTCGCTTGCTGCCGCCTCTCCTTACGTGTAAGCTGCTGCTGCTGCTGCTGCTCCTCGTGCTTGAACACGCTCCAGCCAAGCTGCAGCGCCAAGGCAGTCAGCGCTCTGACGAGTGCGAGCTGTTGCACATACAGCCGTAGCAACGCATGCTGCGGCTGCTGCTGCTGCTGCTGCTGCTGCCGAGGCTCTTCTGCACGGGTTTCTTCCTCTGGTGCGTCGGACGCATCTGTTGCTGGTCCCGCAGCAGCAGCAGCAGTAGGTGCTGCTGCTGCTGCTGCAGGTGCCGTACCCATGGCGCAACGCATGCGACGCGCGCCTTGCAGCAGCTGCTGCAGAAAAGCTCGAAGGGGAGAACCATCCGGCAGCAGCGCTAGTTGCTGCAGCCACAGCGGCAGCAGAAACAGCAGCAGCAACAGCAGCAGTAGCCAATGCCGCAGAACCGTTTGAAACGCAAGCAACAGCAGTAACGGAGAATCACGCACATTAGCAGCAGCAGCACAAGCAACAGCAACAACTGCCGCCCGTTCTGCTGCTGATCATCCGAAGGCGCGTTTTGAAAGGCAGCAGCAAGAGCAGCAGCAGCAGCAAAAGCATCAGCAGCAGCAGAAGTAGCACGGGCTTGCCTTAAAGAGTGCATGCGACTTCAGTAGCTGCGCCGCCACCTGCAGCAGCAGCAAAGTGTCAACCTGCCAGTTCTCAAATGCTGCTGCTGCGGCTTCCGCTGCTGCAGCTGCTGCAGCTGCTGCAGCTGCTGCTTGCTCTGAAGCATCCGCAGCATCTGAGGAAGAGCTGCGGTGAGCCCGCTCTGGAAGAACGCCGACTGCGCGAGTCGGTGGGACGCCGTGCCGCTGCTGCTGCTGCTGCTGTTCCTGTTGCTGCTGCTGCAGTGCCCCCAGAAAGTCGTCTAGCAGCAAAGAGGCCTCATCCACAAGTTGCCATCCCTTTTGCCACAGGCTGTCTGTACACCTCACGTCCGCCCTGCAGCACCCCACAAAAGCGGCGGCCAGAAGCTCCGGTGCAGCAGCAGCAGAAAGAGCAGCAGCAGTAGCAGCAGCAGTGGCAGCAGCTGCAGGAGCCCGAGCAGCACTGAAGGCAGCAGGCGCCGCAGCAGCAAGACATACCAGCTGCAGGGAGTCTCCTTTGCAAAGTGCTGCAGCAGAGACACGGCAACGCAACGCCACTGCTGCTGCTGCTGCTGCTGCGGGATATCTGCTGACAGCAGCAGCAGCGACGCTTGCAGTTGTTTCTCCTCCGACGATACGTTTGCCCCCATGGGCCTCGCCGTGTAGGGATGCTGTCGCTGTTGCTGCAGCTGCAGCACTTGCAGTTGCAGCAGCTGCTGCTACCGCGACTGATGCTGCGGTTGCAGTCGTGCCAGCTGCTGCTGCTGCTGTTGCTGCTGCGGCTGCAGTAGCGGCAGCTGCTGCTGCTGCTGCTACAGCTGCTGCTGCCGCCACCGCTTGAAACGCTGTGCTCCCCCTTCCCGGATCTGCAGCAGCTTCTCTTCCTTCCGCTCTGTTACGCTGCAGCTCCTACTGCGGCGGTGCTGCGGATTCTGTCTAAAGTGTACAGACACCGCAGTGGGACGCCCGCTTACGATGCTATCGCTGGTGCTGCTGCTGCTGCTGTTGCTGCTGTTTCCGTCGCTGTTGTCACTCGCCACGTACCCTTGGCCAAGCCCTTCTTGGATCTGGTCTGCTTTCCTGTTCGAGACACGTGCGGTTTCAGCCGAGCCCTGGTCTCCCGCTGCTACTGCTGCTGCTGCTGCTCTTGCTGCTGCTGCTGCTTGCGTTGCTGCAGCTGCACAGACCCATCATCTGTCAGCAGGACACCCTACGGAACCATTACAGTGCGTTGTTTACAGAAGATCCCCGCCTGAGGAAGCCCCTAGTGGCTGTGAGTTTATTGCTACCACTGCTGCTGCAGTGGCGGCGTGAGCTGCTCTAGCCCCAGCACTGCGAGCAGTAGCCTTGGCTGCCCTTCAGCTGCAGAAGATTCAAAGTAAGGAGAGTTGTTTTGTCTAAAGGAAACCCTAAACTACATTAATAATTCAGTAATGAGCAGCAGCTGCTGCTGCCGCGTGACAAGCAGCAGCTCCCCCTGCAGCCGACGGCTGCCTCTCTTCTGCTACTGGTCTGTCTCAGCGTTTCACAGCCCTCTCCACCCCCACGCCTGTTTCATTTGTCTTTATTAGCTGCTGCATCTCTAATTGGCAGCAGCAGGCGCTGTGTGGGCCCACCTGCAGCACAGGGTTAAGGGCTGCCCCATGTCTGCTGCACGGACTTGAGAGCCTGCAGCCTCCCCAGCGCTTCAGCGCAGCAGCTGCTGCTGCCTGGGGCTCTTCTTTCCCTCAGAGCCCTCAGTAAGAAGGGCTAGGTCTTATGCGCTGCTGCTGGCTCGCTAGTTAAGGCTTTTGCCCAAGGGAGCTGCAGTAAAGGCCGGCTATTGAATTGTCGCTAGTCATGGCTGCAGCAACAGCAGCAGCAGCAGAATAAGAATAAGCGGAAGCAGCGGATGCTGCTGCTGCTGAGCCTATTAATCAGCGCCAGCAGCAGCAGTGGCTGCTGCCGCAGCTTAATATGCCCTGCTAGCTTATGCGTGGGAAGCGGGGCGGTAGGCGCTAGAGCTGCTGGCCGTATCTAAGGCCCAGTGCACATCTGCTGCTCGCACTCCGCCTGCTGATGCTGCTGGTTTTGCTGCTGGTACTGCTGGTGCTGGTGTCGCTGCTGCTGCTGCTGCTGCTGCTGGTGTTGCTGCTGTTACTGCTGCCGCTGGTATTGCCGCTGCTACTGCTGCTACTGTTGATATGTTTGCACTTACTGTGTCATGCGCCTCTGCGGCTGCAGCAAATCAGAGTCTGCTTCATATCTAGTTTTGCTGCTGCTGAGTTTTAGTGGTGCTGCTGCTGCTGACTTGCAGCGCAGCCCGCAGCAGCAACTGCACCTGCATCTGTGGGGTGCCTAGCCTCCACTGAGGAGCGTCGCGTGAGTCTTGCTGCAGCAGAAGCAGCAGCTGCTGCTCCTGCTGCTCTGGCTGCGGGTGAAACAACAGCAGCAGCAGCAGCAGCAGCACTGGCGGCGGAGCTAAAGTAGCTGCGTGCGCGCGCTCTCTTTCTGCAGTATACGGACACCTGGTACTGCAGCTGCTAGGCTTGTTAAGAATAAAGGAGCAAAGACAGAATCATAGGAACTGCTGTTAAATTGAACAGCAAATGCTAAGCGTTACCTGCTGCGGGTTGGCCGCAGTAGCTGCTGCTGCAGCAGCTACGAAGACAAAGCTGCAGCTGCCGCAGCAGCATCAGCTACAGAGGCTGAGCTGCTGCCGCAGCAGCAGCGACAGCCACAAAGCCGCAGCAGCTGCTGCTGCAGCTGCAGCTAAAGGGTCGCGTCGCCTCTTGCACCCATCTTGGGAGCAGGGGCAGCTGGCTCCCTTTACGGAACCTGCTGCAGCAGACGCCAGCCTTCTGCTGCAGCAGAGCTGCTGCAGCAGAGCTGCTGCAGCAGAAGGCCTAGGCGCACTACGTCCAGCCCCAGTCTCGCTGCTGCATGCGCTGATTGTGCTGTTGCTGTTGCTGCTGCACCGGCAGCAGCGTTGAGGTTCTATGCGGGCTTCTCAGGCTGCGCTGCTGCTGCTGCTGCTGCTGCTGCTGAGCTTGTTGCAGCTCAGGCCCTGCATGGGTTCTTCGCGGTATGACGTGCAAGCGTTGTTGTTGCTGCTGCTGCTGCACAGCAGAAGAAGTTCCTGATGTTTGCAAATATGGATTATGAGGTGTGCCTGGACCTCGCTGCGGTTGCTCCAGCAGCAGCTGTTGCTGCAGCGGCATCTGCTGCTGCAGCTGCTGCTGCTGCTGCACTTTCTGGCCCCTCCCTGGAGCTATCAGTGACGTTTCTGGCTTGGCTATTGATTGCTGCGGTTGCTGCTTCCACTGCAGCAGCAGCTGCTGCTGCTGCTGCTGCGGCTGCTGCGCCTGAATGTCGCCTCTCCACACAGGTGGTGAGCGAAGACTTTGAAAAGAGCCAGAGGCGCCGCGGAGGCCTTTGGGCTGCGGCTGCGCAACTATATGTGCAGGCTGCAGCTGCAGCTGCAGCTGCTGCTGCTGCTGCCGCTGCTGCTGCTGTTCGTACCTCGGGGAAGGAAGGGGCCTGGGTCTTGCTATCCTGCTATGCTGCGGCGTCTCTCGTTGCTGCAGAGCTGCTGCTGCTGCTGCTGCCGTTGGCGCGGCTGCTGCGGAAGCTGCACTGCGGAGTGTCTGCTGCCCTCCCTGAGTCGCTTTGCTGTTGCTTGGCTTTATAACGTGCTTCAGAGGCTGTCCCGGTGGCTCCGCGTAAAGCTGCTGCTGCGGTTGCTGCTGCAGCTGCTCCCGCCCCTTCTGCTGCTGTTCAGAAGGCCTGCTCCCCTGGAGCGACAGCCGCGAATTCCTGTGTGCTGCTGCTGCTGCTGGCGAACGCTCAGCGACAGCGCCTGCTGCACGAACAGGACTGCCAGCTGAAATGGGCCGGCCGCCGGCAGCAGCAGCAGCAGCAGCAGCAGCACTAGGAGCAGGAAGTGAGCTCCTGCTTGGCTTCTGCCTCCGAACGGAAGCAGGACGGAAGCCTGAGAAGTCAGCTGAGGAATGCCTGTGCTGCTGTAGCAGCTGTTGCTGCTGCTGCCGCTGCGGGGGCAACGCAGTGTCGCTGCAGGGACGAGTTAGCTGCCGGTGGCTAGCAGGCAACAGCGGCGTCTCGCGGTCTTTTTTTAACAGCTGCTGCTGCAACAGCTGCTGCTGCTGCGGTTTCTGCTGCTGCTGCTGCTGCTGCTGGGGGGGCCTCCTGGGACTACTTTCTTCAGCTCGTCTCACCCTAGCTGCTGCTGCCTCGCCCCAGCTAGGACTGCCTCGCTGCTGTTGCTGCGTCATGCAATTGCGTGTGCCTTGTCCCCCCTGTTGCTGCTGCCGTTGCTGCTGTGGATGCTGCTGTTGCTGTTGTAACTGCTGCTGTAGCAAAGCAGCGACACGCTGCTCCTGCAGTTCTCTAAGCCCCTCTCCTGACGCTGTAGCAACCCAGTTAACTTCCCCCTGCGATAGCTGCTGCGGTTGCTGTTGCTGCTGCTGCTGCTGCGAGTCCAAATGTATTCTGGAGCCTCCGTGTAGCTTCCGGAGCTGCAGCAACAGGGGAGTGCTAGCGCCTGCATCGGGTGAAGCACCAGACATCGTTTGTTGCATCGTCTGCTGGCGCTGCGTCTGCTGCTGCTGCTGCTGCGGCTGCTGCTGTTGCCGCTGCTGCTGGTACAAAGAGTACTGGACAGCGCTGCCGCTGCCCGAATGTGCCAGAGGCAGCCGTTGATGACCACTGGTGCAGCTGCTGCTGCTGTTGTTGACACCCGCAAAGCTCTGTGCGACGGTGCTGAGCTGTGCGTACAGCTGCTGCTGCTCGTGCTGCTGCTGCTGCTGCTGCTGCTGCAGCTGTGACAGCGTGAAGAACTGCTGCATGGGGTGCCCAACTGTAGCCGTTTCCCTCCACTCTCCTTCTGACCACGCAATGCTTCCAACCTGCCCTGAAGAAAAGCTTCTTAGCGGGGCCGCTGCTGCTGCTGCTGCTGCTGCTGCAGAGTCTTGGGTTTGGATTGCTAGCGTTTGGGCTCCCTCTACCTCCCCGAGTCTTGCACTGGACTGCAGTGACAGCATCGTCTGCTGCTGCTGCTGCGGTAGCAAACGCGCACTTGCTGCTGCTGCTGCAGCAGAGGAGCCCCCGCGAGAGCGGCAGCGCCACTCTCCCTCGGAAAAGGATCTGCTGGGAGCGGGTCAGGCTGCTGCGTCTCTGCACTCCATCAGCAGCAGCAGCAGCAGCGGCATAGGGGTACTCGAGAGACCTCGAGGTGTACAGAACAGCAGCAGCGTCGCCAGCAGCAGCAGCTGACAATGTCATTTCTGTCTGAGTCTGCTGCTGCACGGTTTGGCTCTGCTGACGCTGAGGCGCCTGCGGAGACCCTTCTTGCCCCTGCTGCTGTTGCTGCTGTTGCTGCTGTTGCTGCTGTTGCTGCTGGTGCTGCTGTTGCTGCTGCTGCAGCGATCTGCGCAGCGGCTGCCGTTTAGCTGGAGTTGACGGGGTTCTGCTTTTTCTTCCTGGCTGCAGCTGTTGAGTGCGCTCGAGCAGCTGCTGCAGTTGCAGATTCTGCTGCTGCTGCTGTTGTTGTTGTTGTTGTTGCTGCTGCTGCAACTGCTGCTGCAACGCCAGAAGCATTTGTTGGTGCTTTTGTTCCTGCTGGCGCAACTCAAACAGCTCCTGCTGGTGCATCTGCAGGAGCTGCTCGTGCGTACTTGTTCCTCGCTGCTGTTGCTGTTCCTGCTGTTGTTGCTGTTGCTGCTGTTGCTGCTGCGGTTGTTGCTGTTGCTGCTGCTGCAGCGGAAGTTCCGCAGTTTCTGGGCTCGCCTTGGCCCCCGCAGCAGCTGAAGATCGCTGATTAGTTGCACTGTCCTGTTTTTGTGGCAGTTGCTCTTCTTGCTGCTGCTGCAGCCTTTCCTGCTGCTGCTGCCTTTCCTGCTGTTGCTGCTGCTTCTGCTCATGTTTCCGACTAATGCTGTTGGCTGAGAGAGTTTCCGCATTTGCCTCGGGTCCTATTGTCGTATGGGAAAGCTGGGGAGCCGCTTGCTGCTGCTGCTGGAGTTGCTGCTGCTGCTCCTCCTGTCTTTGCTGCTGTTTCTGGAGCTGCTGCTGCTGCAGCCTCTGCAGCACCTCCCGTTCGTGCTGAAGCTGCAGCTGCTGCTTCCATGGGCGACCCGGTGTCTTTCCCCGAGTGCTGGTACTGCTGCTGCTGCTGCTGTTGCTGTTACTTCTGTTTGGCCAGCTGTAGGCTCGGGCGAGCATCTCCCGCTGCTGTTGCTGCTGCAGGAGTTCCTGCTGCTGCTGCAGCTGCTGCCGCAAGAGACGCATTTCCGTCATTTGCTTGGCTCTTCCATGCAACCTGAGAGCTCAGCAGCATCCAAAGCATATTGCAGAAGCTGCTGCAGCAGCCACTGCAGCAGACATTTGCGGCGCTCGCAACACAGCAGTTTCTGTTCCTGCACTCTCCCGTTCTATTGATATCCCTGCTGCTGCTGCATCTGCTGCTGCTGCCGTTGCTGCGTCTGCTTCTGCTGTTGCTGTCCCTACCTTGCCGAGATTGCCTCGACTTCAGCTGCGGGCAGTTTTGCTGCTGTGCGCAGTTTCGGAGAACCTTGTGGCGCTGCTGTTGCTCCTGGTGCTGCAGGAGCAGTGCTGCTGTTCCACGGGGGCTGCAGGGTTGGGTGTCGCTGCAGCTGCTGCTGCAGCTGTTGCTGCTGCTGCTGCAGCTGCAGCCTCATCCGTGACAGCTTTGCGTCGTACCTCTTCTGCTGCTGCGCGCGGAGCTCATCCCGAAAGGACGGTTCCTTCGAAGGCGCCTTCGCTATTTGCTGTTGTCGTTGTTGCTGTTGCTGCTGCTGCTGCTGCCGTTGCCGCTGCTGCTGCGGGGAGCGCGGAGCTGCAGCAGCAGCGCTGCTTCGACAAGCCTCTGCTTCTCTCCCCGCAGGTGGCGGCCGTCTTGACGGTAGAGGAGTTGCAGCATCGTATCTTTCTGCTCCTCTGCTGTTGCTTCTGCTGCTGCTGCTGCTAGGAGTGCGGCGAGAGGGTGGCGCTGACTGAAACCGGCGGTATTTGCTGCAGGCATTTGGCGTTACTGTCGCGTTAGTGAATGCGCTTTTAGGCCTTTGCTGCCTGCGCTGCTGTTGCTGCTGTTGTTGCTGCTGCTGCTGCTGCAGAGCTGGGGAGTTACAGCCAACGCACCAAGCCCTTTTCTTGGAGGGCCGCAAAGCCCTGGGGAAGACAGCATCTCTTCCAGAGGAGCTGCTGCTGCAGTTGTCGCCTTTGCTTCTGCTGCTGCTGTCGCCGTTGCTTCTCGCACTGTTGCTTGCTGCCGCTGCAGCAGGTGATGCCGCTGTGTCTTCGCAGCAGCCAAAGTGCCGATGAGACTCCTGAGCAGAGAGCGGTGGGGCAGCAGCAGCAGCGGCAGCAACATCATCTAGAGAAGACACCAAGGCCCCAGGAGGGCGACCTGACGCCGCAATTAACTCCCTGGCTGCTGCAGCTGTGACAGAACGCACAACCTGCGCAGCAGCTGCTGCTGCAGCAGCATCTGCAGCCTCGGCAGCTGCTTTAGCAGCGGCAGCCGCTGCAGCAGCAACCACCTGCCCTCCTCCCTCCCACAGCTTTCGGCTTGCTTGCCTGCTGGGGGCAGCAGAATGAGCCTTGTTTGCAGCAGCAGAAGCACTTAGAGCTGCTGCTCTTATTGCCGTGGCTGCTGCTGCTTCCGGGCTAGCAGCTGTGTTCGCCAAACCCTTACCAGCAGCTGCTGCAGCAGCTGCGGCTTCTCTGGCCGTGATGCAGCACATATGGCCGCAGGTGCAGCAGCACGTCTTCGACGCATCGGTGTGCAGATGCTGCAGCTGTGGACCTCCCTTTGGCTGCCCATGCTGCTGCTGCTGCTGCCTTAACTGCAGACTCTGGGGAGAAGAGCAAGCAGGAATGACATGATGAGCATGTCCGGCGCCTTGGACTCTGCTGAAGGTGTGAGGTGCTGGCTGCCTCGCTGCTGGAACGAACTTTTTGCTGCAGCTGCTGCTGCTGCTGCTGCTGGCAGTGTGGACTGCGCTTCTTAGCCGGGTCATTCTGCCTTCAGAGCTTTGCAGCTTCTTCGGCAGCTGCCCCACGAGGTCGTCGCGCACAGCAGCAATAGCAGCAAGCGCCTCCTGCAGCAGGAGCGGCTGCTGCTGCTCTGCTGCTGCACCTGCAGCGCAGCAGCACGGTCGCCGCAGAAGAGCACTTTCAAGCAGCAGCTGCAGCGGAGATGTACAAAGGTGTCTCTAACAACACTGTAGCCTTTCCGCCTTCTGGCTAGCTACTCAACTACCACCCTGGCGAGCCAATTATCCAGCTAGCCAGCCAGCTAGCCAGCCAGCTTGCCAGCCTGCTGGCATGTTCAGCATGTTCTGTGTGTGACTGATTGACAGCATTATAAGAAGATAGCTGTTGGGATGTTTAGGCTGCTCAGCCTAGAGTAGGGCTAACCAAGTGGCTAGCTAGCTACTTGGCTGGCTAACTGACTGGCTGCTGCACGAAGGCCTAGCTAGCCGGTAACTGCCAAGAAGACCAGCTAGCTAGCATGCAGGGGAGATCTAATTCGTTAGTTGGCTGGCCTGCTAGTCATTCTCTAAGAGCTAGATGTTTCTATGCGGTACTGGTCACTGGAACGCCACAGAAACAGCCGCGGCACTTACTCCGATAACCGCACTGCTGCTGCTTGAGCATAAGCAGCTGCTGCTGCAGCTGCTGCAGCTGCTGCCTCGAGGAGCTAAAGCGGACGGGCTCTCCGGTAGCGCTTCGTGGGAGCTCAGCGGCTCGGGTTCTCATTCGCTGCAGCGGTTTGCTGCTGCTGTTCGCAGCAGCAGCAGCAGCAGCTGGCGCTGCGCGCTGCGCAGCTGCACCGGCCCACACACGCAAGACAAGCGTCCTGCAGTGAAGTGTAGCAGAAGCAGCAGTTGCCGCAGCAGCAGCAGCAGCAGCACACAAAGCAAAGGGGTCAGCTGCTGCAGCAGCAAAACCAAACAGCAGCAGCACCAACAGCAGTAATGTTGTAGAGTTATGAAGGCCATGCAACTGTGTCGCTTACTCTGGGCCGCGGGCTGCTGTGTCCCCTGATGCACCGAGACCCAGCTGGGGTGAGGGTGGTGGCGTCCGTGAATAGCTGCTGCTGCTGCTGCTGCTGATTTTGAAACAGGAGCAGCAGAAGAAGCTTTACGCAAGGAGTTTGCATCTCCGGCGTAGCCGTCTCCCCCTGACCGTTCACCTGTAGCTGCTTCACTTATTCCTGCAGCAGGAGCAGCAGGTGCTGCTGCTGCTGATCCCGGTACCCGTGGTTCCTTTGCTTTTGTTTCTGCTGCTGCTGCCGGCGCTGAGGGTGCCGGTGCTGCTGTTGGCACCACCATCACTTCTGTTACTGCTGTTGCTGCTGCTGCTGGGGCTGCAGGGCGTAGCTGTGCAGATTGAGCTGCGGAGTTTCGACCAACAGCAACAGTTGTAATGAGCTGCTGCTGTTGTTGCTGACTCGGCTGCAGCAGCAGCAACTGCTGCTGCTGCTGCTGCTGCTGTTGGGCTTGCTGCAGTGGCCGCTGCGTCTGCTGCAGCATCGGCAGCGCCACCACAGGAAGATCTTGGGGGCCTTCGAACTGCTGCAGCTGTGCTGCTGGAACAGAAGCTGCGGCAGCAAGGTACCTAGAAGCGTTTTGCTGTTGCCTCTGTTGGATGCAGTGCTGCTGAGGCTCTCCTCCGTACGCGTTCTTGGCCGTCACCGTGGCTGTTGCCGTCGCTGTTGCTGTTGCTGCCACTGCTGCTGCTGCTGCTGCTTCAGCTGTTGCTGCTGTCGCTGACTGCCCCAATATTTCTGCATTCCTAGCACTTGGGGCTGTTATGAATGGCGCCGGGGGCTCTGCCTGCAGCGGCAGCTGCTGCTGCGGCTGAGTTTGCTGCAGCTGCTGCGCATACAGTTGCTGCTGCTGCAGCTTAACTTCAGCGTGAAACGTGAAATCCTTTTGCTGCTGCCCCGCTGAAGCAGCATGAGGAGTCACAGCCCCTCCGCCTGCTGCTGCCGTCGCTGCAGCGGGCGGTGCCGCTGCTGCTAATGCATTTGCTGCTACACCGCCCGGCGGCGCTGCGCCCAGTGCTTCCCCCCAGGAAGCAGCAGCAGCAGCAGCAGGACAGCAGTCACTTTGGGAAGAGTTATCTGAAACGGGAATGGAGCCGCAGCAGAGAGGAGAGATAAAGACGGGCCTGACGCGCTGTGGCGCGCGTTTGGGGTCCCCTGATGGCCTTTCCGGGGCAGCAGCAGCAGAAGTTGCTGCTGCCGCTGCTGGCACTGCTGCTGCTGTTTGTGCCAGGGCTGGCGGTGAGCCTACTTGGGGAAGAGCTGCTGCTGCTGCTGCTGCTGCTGCTACGGGCGCTGGAGCTGCGAGCAGAATTGTTGGTGCTGCTGCGGCTGAGCTGGCAGCTAGGGATGGCTTCAGGACAGTAGCAGCAGCAGCAGCAGCAGCGAGTTCTGCAGCAGCTGCTGCTGCTGCTGCTTCTGGCTCATCTTCTGTTTTCTCCTCTATTTCCCGACAGTTCCCAAGGCGTTGCACCATAGCTGCTGCTGCAGCGCCGCATGCTGCCGCCGTTCCCTCTTCGTAAGAGCCAAAGGGCGGCACTTTGCCGTTGCTGCCGCTGCTGCTGCTGCTGCTGCTGCTGATGGGGCAGTTGACTTGTTGGCACCCAGCGCGGGCAGGGCTGTCAAAGCCGCTGCTGCAGTTTTCGCTGCTTCTGTTTCCTGTCCTTTCGGCGGTATTGCTGCTGCTGCTGTTGTTGCTACTGCCACGAGGACGCAGATTGCTGCTGTCTTCAAGGCTTTCAGTGTTCGCAGGGAAGGTTAAGGGGGGAGGCGCTTTGCTGCTGTTTGCTGCAGGGTGAGCGGCAACAGCAGGCGACGCGGTGACTGCCTCCTCTTTTTTGTTGTCGATGCTGCTACTGCTGCTGCTGCTGCTACTGCTGCTGCCGTTGTAGCTGCTGGTGGCGTGGGCTCCAGGAGGAAACTGCTGCAGCGCCAAAAAATGCTGGTGAAGGCCTTCGGCCGGCTGTGCTGCTGCTTCTGGAGACGGCAGAAGCGTCCCAGTTGCTGCTGCTGCTGCTGCTGGGGCTGTCGTTTGCTGCTGCTGAGAGGCGGCTGGTGCAGCACTGCTGCTGCTGGTGGGCTGTAGCGAAGGGAAGGACAGATTTTTCTGCAGAGGACCACCAGCAGAAGAAACGGATACCATTGCCCTCAGTACTGCTGCTGCTGCTGCTGTGGCTGCTGCTGCTGCTGCAGCTGGCGATGACGTTCACTGACTTGCTGCTGCCGCTGCCGCTATGAGGGGCCTTTATGTTTCTTTTGCTGCAGCGAAACAAGTGGAAGTTATGAGCTTGGAGCAGCAACTGCTGCTGTCTCCCCACCTGCTGCTGCTGCCAATGCTTCTGGTGCTGCTGCTGCCAGTGCATGGACCCCTACTTCGATGTCCCTCCCAACAGGCACCTGCCCTGTTAGGAGGCATGTCCGGCTGCTGCAGCTGCTCCACCAGAAGCAGCACAGCAGCAGCAGCAGAAAGAGCGGCCACAGCAAGAGCAGCAGAGTAGCAGCAGCAGTAAGATCGGTTGCGCTCGCCGCAGCAGCAGTTTTGCAGTGGCAGCTGTAACAGAGGCAGAAGAACCCGGAGGGCTGTTTGACAGCAGCCCTGATGTGTGCTGGGGTTGCTCTGCAAGCTGCTGCTGCAGCTGCGTTTGCTATTGCAGCTGCGTTTTTGCTGCTGCGCTCCCCGCCTGGCCAAGGAAAAGGCGTACTAATGCTTATCCGTTCAGATAAGCAATCGTTTGTTCAATAAAGGGAAAAAAAGCTGGGAAGATGCGGAGAGACAGCGAGAAGAAGAAATAGAAGGCGCAGAGGCTGCACAGTGACCCTGGGCGAGACTGGTGTGTACATAGATCTCAGCGTCAGCTGCTACAGCTGCAGCAGCACTGGGCCATCTTTGTTTTAAATGCAGCCTTTTACATCTTAAAAATTTATATATCAGGATTTAACAAACAAAATGGAAACATTCACGCTTATAAGGACACATCTGCCAGACACCCGCAGGTCACTGTGGGCCCCCGCTCCCGCCGCTGCTGCTGCTGCTGCTGCTGCCTCAGCTTACGTAAATATTTTGTTTAGACACAATTTTTGTTTTTAAAAGAATTATTAATTAAATAGAGGAAGATAAACCGCTGATAAGACCCGAGCGGGAAGAGGCACGCAATCGACACGAGGCTTAGAGCTAGGTTGAGGCACCGCCCTTGCAGCTAGCAACGCAGCAGTGTTGTCTTTAGGGGCGATCTGTCCTTGAAATTATGAAAATAACCCTAAATTTTAAACTCTAAACCCTAAATCACAAACCCTAATCCTCAAACGGAGTCGTAGTGCGGAAGACGAGGCCTGGGGGTCCCAGGCAGCAAAACGGCAAGAAACTGGATGCAATAGCAAGAACAGCAGCAGAAGCAGTATCTGGATCAACAGCGGCAGCAGCTGCTGCTGCTAGACAGGAGGGCTACAAACCTAGAAATAGGGCCTCCGCTGCCACTGCAGCGCTTGGGCCAGGAACCTTTTTGCTGCTGATCTGCAGCAGCTCATGCAATTCCCTTCCTTTGAATGCATTTGTTTGAAATTAGGAACAAATCCACTAAAAAAATGGAACAGGCGAAACAGAAAAAGCCGCAGCGGCCACTCTAAGAGGGCTGGGGCCTCCGCGTTAAAGAATAAAAACAAAAGCAACAAATATGGGCACAGCATGACGCTCAGCAGCATCAAAAAGAAGCAAGGGAAACACGAGCAGCAAACGAAAGGCTCTTCTTATAGCATTTAATAATTAAAAAGGATTAAATGAACGTTTTTGAAGCTGCAAGGCCTCAGGCCTCTCGCACACTCGCCCTTGTTGGCTTTATTTAGCTTAAGTCTATTGGGCTCCGGTGTAGGTATTTATACCCATAGCTGTACTTATATCTATATCCTTTTTGCATCTATATCTATTTCCACTTTTATATCAATTTTTAAATCTATCTCTATAATAATATCCATATTTATATCTACATCTGTATATATGCGGATTTGTATGCCTTTATCTATAATATTTACACATAAAGTGTAACTGAAGCTATATCTAAATTCCTGAATATGTATGCATATATAGCCATATACATTATACTATCCACTTTTACGCACTAAATGTAACACCAGCATCTCTAGCATCACCTGCTGGCAATGGCGTGCCTTTTCCCCGCTGCCCCTCCCCTGCCTGTGTTGCTGAGCCCAGCAGTAGCTGCTGCTGCAGCAGTTGCAGCAGCTGCTGCTGCAGCCACTGCTGCAGCTGCTGCAGCTGCTGCAGCAGCGGCTGCTGCAGTGAGCAGCTTCAGGGCAAAACGACTGCGAGGGTCCTAAGATAGTGTGTAATTGCATACATATTTTTTTTTTATCTGCTTTTTGGAGCGTTTGGCCGTTAATATTGGTGAATAGACGCACTAATATATGGAGGTATACAGGCACAGGCATACAGGTGGAGATAATATACACATATAACTACTTTTATATGATTTGAGTATATAGATCACCACTTATATAGAGGGAACATTAAGAGACAGCTTCGGATATATAGATAAAGTTGTATTACCATATATGTAGACATGTGTATATATGGGAATATGGAAGTTTATACATATAGATATGTGAGTTATTTACACAGATAAGGTTAAAGGCATACATATAAAGATATAGACGAAAGTATAGGTGAAGCAGTATATACATAGTTAGATATAGATAAGTGTATAGACACAAATATATAAACAAAAATAAAGACATATATACCTATAATAAAGATAGGTATGAATGTAGATCTAGGCCTAGATCTCATCTAGATACAGATGTACAAAGACAGATGTAGATGTAGAGATATAGATAAATATGCATACAAAGATGTAGAAATATGAAGAAATATGAACATGGGTATAAGAACAAATATAAACAGAAATACATTCACGCAAAGACGTAGTTATAGATATAGATCTATTAATAACTAGGTGTAGTTATAGATGCAAAAAATGTAGTTTTATACAAAGATACACAGATATACAGATTCATAATTATTTGGGCGTAGTTAAAGATAGAGTTATAGAATATATATATATTTATTAAGAGATATTGATATAAATGCAGATAAGGGCATACAAACATAGGGGCAGAGAGGCAAAGATACTAAGATATGATTGCATATATAGATCTAGATGCTACAGAGGTATACACCCATGACGCCTGTAGACAAAGCTACAGATCTAAAACAGAAATAGTGTCAGAGGAGAAATAGAATAATCAAAGAAGCTGTGCATGCAGGCTTTAAGCAAGCCCTCAGCGCTCAGCAGCAAGCACTAACTCTGCAGCAGCTGCTGCAGCAGCTGTAACCCTAGCATCAACCGCCGCAGCTGCAGCCACGGCAGCAGCACAGTGCAGGAGCCCCCTTAAAGCAAGCCAGTATCATCTGGGGGTCCCAAGCTCTACAGTTTAACCCCGTGGCCTGCAGCAGCAGCTGCTGCTGAGCAGCAACTGCTGGTGGGACTTTTCTGCGTGCGTGCAGAAGAACTGTAGCACCACTCTCCAGATATTTTTGATAAGCTGAGCACCAGCGGCCTACACATCACACCCATCGTAGCCAATCGAGACGCGTATGCATAGCACTCTTGCACCGCCGTCCTGCTGCTGCCTTCTAGGTCCTATAACGCTAAGCCCTAAACTCTAAACTCTGAATTTAGAGTTCTTATATAGGAATTCATGCTTAAAATGAATCCACCCTATAGGCAAAACGTGAAATCAATAACTTCCTTGGCCTCCACGGCCAAGCCCTCCGTCCCGTCGCCGTTGCTGCCCCTTCTAAACCGCAGATTCCTCATATATTTGCCTCTGCTTCTATTCTACTTTTCTCCTTCGCTCTGTCTTTTTTGTTGAGGGCTGCACGGCCAGCAGCGGCAACAGCAAGGCATTCCCCGAGCCACCACCACACGCACAGCCGGGCGTACGGGCCGTCGCCGTTGCTTCGGCTGGAGGCTGAGGCTTAATTCGACTTTGGAACTAAAAAAGATAGAAAAATGACTACAGATCTCTTTATCTGTAAAGAGACGCAGCCCGCAGCGAGAAGGCGCTGGGGCACCCCCGTTCTGGGTTGTGGGGAGGGTGGGGCGGGCGCTAGAGTTTGGGCGCGTACTCGGGTGCGCGTTGGTTCTGGAGTTGAATTGTGCATAAAAGAGTTTATTGTTTCGTTAAAATGCGAGTTCTTGCAAGTTCGTTGATCGTTTTAATTATTGAGGCCTTGTGCGCGGCCGGAAAGCGGTGGTCAGGACCGCTGGGATGCTCGAGGGTGTCTGGCGGCGCTGCTGCCTGCAGCTGGAGCCCCGGGCCTCGGGTGCTGCAGCAGGGCGTTGAAGATAGAAGCCGCGCTCTATCTGTTGGGTTTCCCAGTTTGTCGTCAGGCGCATTAATAGGATTTATTTGCAAAATCGGGGAGAGAGAGGGCAGGGAGCTGGTCAGGGGACGGGGGCGCGTATCCTGCTGCGGGAGCAGCGGCCGCAGCAGCAGCAGGAGCAGCAGGGTGCTGCTGCTGCGGGGGTTTGCGGGTGCGTGTGGAGGGGTGCACTAGAGAGTGGGTAAAGAAGTGCGAGGGTAGTGTGTGGCGTTGGGCGCGAGTGATAGCAAAACAATTTCGCTTGTTTTTTGTGTTTCAGCCTGCGCTCCCCCCCCCCCA
>NW_013652444.1:0-5708 GCF_000499385.1 Eimeria necatrix
CAGCTTCAGTGCTGTTCGTTTAACGTGCTACAATGCGTCTGTTGGAGTCAGATTTACTGCTAGGTGTTCTTTGTGACATGTCTGGCACAGCGGGCTTCCTGCACGTCCACATCGGTTGCAGCCAGTATGTCCAGAGTGGTCGGGGCGAGGTGTAGATGGTATTCTTCTCCTAATGAGAAATTGTGTTGACGCCATGTGGCAGTCCAGAGGGTTGCTTCCCTCTGCGACGCAAGGGACCTCTCCTGCGCTTCTCTCGCACGTGCGCTTTGTGCGCTACGTACACTGACAAGCTGCTGTGGACAGACGCACGTGTACCGTTCATCACATATTTTCGCGTGTCCTGAAGATACCAAATTCGAGGTCGTCTGGTGTCGCACAGATAGTAGGTAAAGGCAGCGTGAAGCAAATCAAACGGAGTCCATATTTGCTGCTTAAGCCTAAGCTGCTGCGATCTTTGATGCCTCCATAAGTTTGTGCATCGCTCCTCATGTTGTGTTGCATAGCCATGTTCATCATAGTAGTTTCTGAAATTCTCAGCAGTGAGATCGTTCCGCATCCTTTTCCTTGGCGGCCTCCTATGTTGTCAATTTGCGGCCAGAAACTGTTTCATGGGTATGGACGTGTCGTGCGTAGATGTACCGGTTCTGAAGCTCCAAAAGGGGCAAATACTGGCGCATGCATTTCTCGTAAGGCACTCATACGCATGCATCACCTAATAAGATTGCACAGCCTATAGAGTACCGATGAGCCCCCTTGATGCGTCTCTTTTAATTGTTTGCTTTTTAGGCTTTGCCAAATAGCCTCATACGCGATTCCGTGTCATATAGTTTAACTTCATGGGCACCACGGTTATGATCGAAGCTTTGTGGGTGCTGAACATAAATACAGGATAGGCAACTTCACTGCAAACTGTCAACGCATGTGCACATTTGGAATCTTGGCATGCCTTGTAATAATGAGGGGCTTCACAGCACGATCATAGGATGTTTGGGTCGTGAAATAACAATTGTGCAGGAGAATAAGTTGCCAGATGGTAGTTTCCAGTAGTGGGTTTTTTCTGTCACATAACGATATTGTGAGGTCATTGCGTGGGTTTACCAACGTGAGTTTCTACAAAACGTACGATTTCGAAATACCTGTTTACCAAAACTGTGGAGCAAACAATTGTTCGAGTGGGCTAAACCAAGTTTCTGCTCCGCTCTGCTTTTGGTGGTAATTCACGCGCTGTCGACAAGCCCGAGTCTGTGTTTTGCTCGCTGCACACTCTCAGCAGAAAGTAGCTAGAAACTATTTGTCTGCTAGGCGTAACAGTACATCGATCATCATGCCGCCTGTGAGTCTCTTCTTGGCCGAATAAATCATCTGCATGCTCTGCATGACGTAAATCTTTGCCAAAACTTTCAATTATCAGCGCACTTGAAGAGCCGACAAAGGCGAACCAAAAAGCTACAGTGGCTGCTCTGGATGTATTCGTGCACAAACGTTTCCACCTATTGAAACGCTTTTCTCATAAGACACGTGTGACAGCATTTGCACCTCAGCTACTGGGACATATGTTTCTTCACCTAAAGTAGTGATCCACTTGACGTTATCATTGGTAATAATTGATGCATTCATGGCAGACTGGGTGTCAGCTAAATGAAAAACCACATATGAATCGCTGCAAGCAATCTACTATTCAGTTTTATCTCCAGGACTTGTCGAATTTTCCGATAAGCAGTTCGTCGGTTCTTCAAGTTCGTTACTTCTAAAAGTCGTTTGTGGAACACAAATCCACTGTGATTAAAGCAACGAAGAAGGCCACTTGCCAACCCGGATATTTCGTGGTTAGCTAGCACATTGCACCGCTCTTAAGAATTCACAGTGGCGCTCGTGTATTTTGGCGTTTGCAAAGTTATGTCAGCCAAGTTGTATAAAAAAACCACAGTATTCCGTCTTGACTATCCGTGTACAATTAGCGTCTGCGCATGACTTAAAAACATCCCGAATTATCGACTGACAAACGCAAACTACACAGCGACCTTACTCTGAAATATGTAAAGTGCTTATCGGTCGGTGGTTCAGGCATTCTCGCATGTTGACTGTTTCACGAGACGTTTGTCCTGGGTACACGAGATCTTTGAGTGGTCTTCGCAGTCCAGTATGCTGCTCTAGTCCAAAGCTTTGATTCACACTATGCAACGTTTTCTTCTCGTTCAAGTGCAGCGGTTGTGCAAAGGAATACTCATCTGATCAGAATATAGCGCATCCGTTTCAACATCAGAGGTCATTGCTCGAATATAGGAGTTAGTTGATGATACAGCAAAGAGGCTTTTGTAAAAAGGCATTCTCGCAGGTTGACTGTGCGTGTATCATCAACTAACTCCTATGTGCGAGCATTGACCTCTAATGTTGAAAAGGATGCGCTACATTCTGATCAGATAAGTATTCCCTTGCACAACCGCTGCACTTGAACGAGAAGAAAACGTTGCGTAGTGTGAATCAAAGCTTTGGACTAGAGCAGCATACTGGACTTCGAATACCACTCGAAGATCTCTTGTACCCAGGACAAACGTCTACTGAAACAGTCAACATGCGAGAATGCAGATGTATGCTCACGTGGAAACAATTGTACAACGGCCCTTGCTTTTAGAGTGGAGCACGAGTTAATAGTGGTCTCATTTGAAACTATTGTTGGCATTCTGGACATAAATACGTGTGCTGGTATCTCCTAATGTCGTTCAAAGCGTATGTATAATGAATCAGTCTTATCTTCAAAGTGCACCTCACCACTTCACCACTTCGTGCTGTTAATTAGGCTACGAACTTGAATGACTTGCCTGCTGTTGGCTTCACCTAACCGCGTCCTTCTTTCCGCGGTCCAAATGAATATGAAAAATGCTTTATTAATTTGCTTCGGCTTATGCGATGTTCGCCAACTGTTTTTTGGCTCGCGAGGTACTAACGCGTCCGTAGGAAAAGTTAGCAAATGAAATAACTTGTTCACGCGTTTACGTCACTCCATTTCTTCAATATACATGAGTAGCGCGCTCCCAGTGCGTAGCCGGCAAAAACATTACAGCGTCACCTACCACAAAATTAGGCTTTCATTCCCTCGTGTAACTCCCCGGATAAAGGATTGCCAGCTCTTGGCGTGTAACACTGTATAACGGGCCTAGTCTAGTGCGTGAATTAATTTTTTTCGGCTGCCTGGCATCGTATGCTCTTAGAAAGGTCTGCCTTGCAAGCGTGCATACAAACATCCAACTTACAATAGCCGCTTTTTTTTTCACAGTTGGACAGAGCGCGTCTTGGTTTCATTAACAGCATGTGTCTAGAAGTCTCCACTGCAAGCGTGCGTACAAACATACAATTCACAACAATCGCTTTGCTTTCTATACCTGGACAGAGCGCGTCTTCGTTTCACTAACAGCATGCTTCTGTACGGCTGGGCCAAAAGCTTTTGATGATAATTATTCGTGCCACTGTTATTCCGTATGAAGCAGTGTTTGGCTGCCCATGGATATATCTCCAACATAATGTTCATATATGTGTATATATTTATGTATGTGCGTGGGTGGGTGGGTAATTGTGTTTATTTGTTTGCACGGGGAAGTGGCGGTTTGGAGGGCGGTTGGTGGCTCGGCATTTGTTGGAGCTGCGCAAAGGCTGAGTGTTCTGGGTTGCATAGATAAGGCAGTGACAGTCTATCCCCCAATTATTTGAGACGAAAGTTGTCTTTATACGTCACATATCTGCAACTTCTAGGCTATGAAAAAAAACTTCGTGTTGCTTGCTCCCCTTCAAAAGCGCCGCCTGAAACTCTAATGCTGCACAGTGTTGTCTAGTTTGGTGATGTGTTGCTCGGATCATGAAGAATGCAGGACGTGCGTTATGTTCCCTGCTTCTGACTGCTCTATTCTCTCTTGCATTTTTAGTTGCGTCTTCCAAACGCTTTCTTGCAGGCCCCAGGTCCATGATGAAAAGAAGTATGGCCTTGAAGTCTGCAGCATCTTCATCACGCTCCACGCTTTTGGGTTATTTACTGTTACGTCCACTGATCTGCCCGCTGGCCGTGTTTGATGTTCAGGATGTGTGTGGAGACAAAACACGATGAGTAATAACAACTGGGGTGGCACAGTTTGGTTCACTATATGGTTTTGTTCGTTACAGGTGGAGAGGCAATTGGACGTGTTTTTACTTGTGGCGTCATGACTAACAGCTGTGGCAGTGCTGAGGTTTCTCGCGTTCACTAAGGCTTTACAAACGCTTCAGATTGCTGTGATCACGAGCGTCTGTTGCTGTTTTTGTATGTGCGCCAGGGTTGCGATAAAGTGCCCTTCTGCCCGCCAACAAGTTAATAAAGGCCAGAGGCTCAAAGGGCTCGGAGCTGTCATCCCTCATCTGGGTTTCCTCTGACCACAGCAATAGTGCGAAGTCTGTGCATAGCTTGCAACATACTCAGTTGGAGCTAGCGGATTCTTGTGTAACTGCTTGATGGATAGTTACCGCTGTGGCGAGGGAGCGCTACTCTCGTGTGTGAAATTTTCGCAATTTCCCGCTGTTTCCTATTTATCACGCATCGAGAGCACCTTTTGTGGTTTTTTGCCGACAATGAGTCAAAAACAGCTCGCCTTAGATGCCTTCCCAATTGATTTGGAAGTTCTCGGGATTTGTTCTGAGATGAGCAGATCGCGCAGGTAACGGATTGAGGTTTATCAATGGTGACGCGTCAGCCACTGCTGACCGTCATATAGGGGCTTTGCTTGCAGATACCTATATTGGCTCCCAAATTATTTCTAGGTTTAATTAAGAGCTCCAAAGAAGATGTGATCATATGAACGCTAGCGCTACATCGTGAGCAATAAGAACTGAGACAAAAGCTGATGAGTATTGACCAGAGGTAACAGGCTAGGGCGCAAGATCGAGTTTTGTTCGTTACATATTTAAGAAAAAAGGAGGGTACGCACTTTCACACTAAACACTTTAACGTGCAGAGCTTTGAGCGGAATGCAGTTAGGTTTGCAATAAATTTGTTGTGGAACGCCGAAAGCACACAGGGCTTTAAAGAGCGTCTGCATGAGCTGGTCGCGGCAAGCGGGAAAAAATGTTGTGGGGAGATGCTTCTCGGTGTATTGTACCGTGCGCCGCTTGTTACGCATTCATTTGCTGCATTCAAGTTTTGCGCAGACTCTGTTGGTGCAAATTCACGGTTTTGTCGTAGTCTTTCACATGCATCCAGGGTGAGATAACGGGAGAGACTATGAAACATATGTCGAAAACAATCTGTAAGAAGTCTAGGCAGCTCAGCTGTGGTTTGCGTGGAGTATTAAAAATGCAGGGAGCATAAGCATAGCTTAGTAGGTGCAGTTAACGTCGTTACGTCGTGCGTATTTCTAGGCCTGTGACGGACGGATATCTTTGTGGAGAGGAAGCGGAAGTCCCGCGTAGGATGCGGTTGCAGGGTCGCTCTCCAGTCTTGATGTTCAGCCGTTGTTTGGCTGTTCCAGCGTGAATTCGCTCATTAGATGAAGGTGTGTGCTGCGCGCACGCTGTATGTGTGCTCGTGGATCGATGAGAGATGTTTGGGGGCGTGTGGCGCTATGAAACGCCGGCTAGCTTCGCACGGTATGCAGGATGTACGTGGAAACGAAAGCTGATGATTATCGACTACAGATTTTGCTCATTTAGGCTTCGCAGCTGGCGGCGACTGTTGCGATGCCGCGTTT
>NW_013652445.1:0-2260 GCF_000499385.1 Eimeria necatrix
AAACATTTGCTCATGGTGCACACCTTGCACGACGGCGTTAAGCTAATCACGACATGCGCATGGAATCGGATTGACTCCCTAACAACTTCTTGACAGTACACGTGTTAATGGCACGCAAACCTTGATCGACATACATCCTGCCCACGATAAGGCGATCCTGAACCAGTTGAGGTCATATGCTACGTCACAGCCACTAGGCAGACTGACGCCTTTCCTGTTTGAGCTCATCGCGCACATGTCGGACATAAGTGGCGCACATGCAGCAACCCCACTCAGCTTCATTTTAACACAGAATCGTGCCCACCTCTCCTACTGCGAGAAATACAAACAGCAGACACGTCGTGCCACGAATCATTTCGAAACACGTGAAGGCTTTAACGCAGACTGGAACCTTGGTGATGTGTAGCAAAGAGTAGAAAGCTTGTGTACTGCAAGATTACAATGTCGGGCAGGACATGCCAGAGAAATAAAATCGTCATGACCTAGAAACCAAGTTCAACGGCGATCCCTAATGCCACAAACAACGTGGAGCAAAATTTTGCAAGCGCTTGTTCTTTACCACAAACAAACTACCCTGCATGCCTTTTCATTCACTAGCGTAAAACATCGTAATGCGCACTTGAATTGTGACAACTCTATCAAAGCTGAGCTCCACATCCAAAAGAAAACGCTTGCGCTACTATTTGTTCTGAAGCACGTGATCCGCAGGAACGTGATCCGCAAGACATTTTGCTTCCTGAGCACGCAGCAGGCCGTCCCAGGAGCACTCCACGAGATGCAGTAAAACAAATCGAATAAGAAAGGCGTTTGCTCTGGAGGCACGATAAAGCATATGCTGAGACAAATAAGCTCCTCCTACGGCCACACAGCGTTCCTGAGAGCTGGTAACACACATCTGTCCGCCTGAAAAGAAAAGCTCGCAGCTTCTCGCTCAGCAAGTGTGCGCCTCAACTTGCACGCACACATAAACGTGTCAACGCCATTCTCATGTACCTCCAAACCGTGAAAAACGTCTCGCGCGTAAAAGGCACAAACACGCTCTGCATTAAAAGTGCAACACGATCATGATAACGCTTGCGCATGATGCAAATACCGCACAGCGGCCCTAGACTAATTAGGACACTCCCGTGGGATCGGATTCACTCCTTCGCCTTCCCACAATACGACTGTAGTTGGTGAGCAAGCCTTTGTCGACGGACAATCTGTAGGTGATGAAGCGATCGCAAACCCCCTATAGATCACAGTCTGCATCAAAACAACTGACGAACGTCTTTCTTGTTTGAGCTCGGCACGTATTCGTCAAACATGAGCGGTGCACTTGCAGCAACCGCACTCAGCTTCATTTCGAAACAGGGTGACGCGCACCTTTCCCACTTCCAAAAATACAAACAGCAGACGAGTCGTGCCACGAATGTCTTCAGATTGAGTACAGGTTTCAACGCACATGGAAAGCATGCTTATGCGTAGCAAAGAGAAGAAAGCTTGTGGACTGCAAGAGCGAAATGTCGAGCAGGGCGTGCCAGAGAAATAAAATCGTCATGACCTAGAAACCAAATTCAACCTTCGTCCCTAATGCCACAAACAACGTGGGGCGAATTTTCGCCAGCGTTAGCTCTTAATCGCAAACAAACTACCCTGCGTGCCTTTTCATTCACTAGCACAAAACATCGTAATGCACACCTGCATTTGACAACTCTATCAAAGCTGAGCTGCGCAGCCGAAAGAAAACGGATGCGCTAGTCTTGGTTTTGAAGCACGTGATCAGCAAAATCTTTTCCGTCCTGAGCACACAGGAGGCCGTCCCACGAGCACTCCACGAGATGCAGTAAAACAAATCGAATAAGAAAGGCGTTTGCTGTGGAGGCACGATAAAGCATATGCTGAGATAAATAATCTCCTCCTACGGCCACACAGCGCTCCTGGAAGACCTTAGCTCGCATTTTTCTGACAAAGAAAAACATCGCAGCGTCTTGATCAGCAATTGTGCGCTCCAATTTGAACGCACATATAAACGTGTCAACGCCATTCACATGAACCTCCAAACCGTGAAAAACATCTTATACGTAAAGAGCACAAACACAATTTGCATTACAAATGCCACAGGGTCATGATAACGTTTGCGCACGGTGCATATACCGCAATGCAGCCTTAGACTAATTGTGACACGAACCTCCAATTCATTCCAGTCTCCCTAACCTCATGTCAGTGCAAACCTTGATCCGCGTACTCCCTGCGCACGCAAAAGCGGTCCAAAACTCCT
>NW_013652446.1:0-4852 GCF_000499385.1 Eimeria necatrix
CACACGCAGCATCCACGAGGTGCTCTAGCAACGCTGAGAAGTGGCACGGAGTGCAACAAAAGATCACGATTTTTCGTTGCCACGCGTGTCATTGCTCTGCATTTGCTTCTCGACGACAATGGTGCAGCATCTTCTGCAAGCAGCCTGACGTGCTCTTCGACTCTAAATTCATCTATCGCTGCAGGCTACAGGACCTACTAGGTTACCTGGAGTCGTAGGGACGCTGAGTTGCTGTGCAAGCTTTCAATTTTGCAGCCTTTCGTAACAAGCAGCCTCGCGACGCTAAGCTACGAACGTTGCTCAGTGCAGCGACGCGGCGATTCAGGTCAATTAGTAGCTTGCCGCGTGGTACGTGACTGCGGACTACGGCAGTGCTGTCAGGACGTCCCAACTCAACTGCACAGGAAAAACAAGGACACGCTGTAGCTTACATCCTGGAGGAACACTATCACTTTTAAAGGATTCAGGGAAATTCAGTTTCATGCGTATGGATCCTGTGCAACCACCGCAAGGCAGAATCACATGTGTGTAAGCGCCACCTTTTTTACCGCATGCTCCGTGCACTACGCTTCTGGAGAGATTTGCCACTGCTGCAGTGAGAGGCTCATCCGCTGCACAGTCCAGCTGTTGCAAATCTTTCTTGGAGTTGGAATACCAGGTAGAAAAACATTGGCTATCCTTCTATCACTGTTCACTTTCGCATACAGCCCGACAAAGCAACATTGCTTAACAGCCCACCTTTCCAAGGGCTTGTGAAACAAAAATGGAAGCCAGCCACCGCCTGAAATTTGTGCTAGCTTTTAATGATGTAATCAGGAATCAAAATTGTTCAAAGAAAGAATAGGCAGCAACATATTTTGACGGTTCCTCTACCTGATGAACTGCGGCGGCCATCAGACCTGGCATGATTCATTATTAGCGCCGCCGTCAATATGCTCCATTCACATTGTTGACGATTGGCATTAACAACGTCAGGAATAACAAAGACGGAAGATAGCCATTAACGCACGTGCTACAACAGTGGACACTAGTACGATCCATATTTGCACAACGCCGCTACTAAATGAAAGACCCCAAGAGGAGCTGTAAAGCTGCTGCGGTAATCACAGTCGCTTGCAAAGCATCAGCTGGGAGATGTAGTAAGGGAGCTGGAAGATGTTATGGTAGCTATTCTCGCACAGCGAGAATAGCTACCATGCTGCGCATTTTATGCGCAGCATCTGCTTGGATATGTCGGCGACATCCACAGCCAAAACTCAACGTCAAATCACCCTACGTGAACGTTGCAGTTCTCCCGCCTCGTTAATTGTATGAAAACCACCGCCAACAGCTCAAAAAGCAATTCCTTGTTTGCTCGACTCTTCAAAGTATTGTACTGCCATGTACGTGATTGAAAACAGATACTACTGAATTCAACAGCAAAAGTGCACCTGCAATTTTTCGCTACCTATACCTCATGTTAAGATTTCGTCCGCTGGTTCCTTCGTCTTGCTAATTAGTGGAATGCGCATACAGTGGCTTTGTCTTCAGAGGCACAGTGCATCCACTATACTTATCAACGAGAATACTATATTCTGCATCTTCTGGCGCATTTGACGCCACCGTCTACGGCGCGAAAGAACAACAATCGATCTGTTGGATGCAGTATTATAAAGCCAGTAAACACACGTTAAGCAGCCATGCAATTGCGCGGCCACAAAATTATGTTTGTACGGATTCGGCAGCTAGACAGACTATGGGCTGCCTTAAGTGCTGTAGAGGGTTTTGCGTGGTTCGGCAAATGCATCAGAAAGCTCAAGGAGTTGCTGTGGGGCGAAGCAGTAAATGCCTGCAATAGTCTCGAGCCGGCCAAATGTGTGATAAACGCTTCGGGGTGCCCCTACAGAATCATGCGAAATATCAAGCCGTTCGGTTGAGCTATCAGCGGCGTCCATAGCCAAATTCCTACCAACGATCGTCACGTCTAAGGCACATGTGCAAGCCAGTTCAACGTCCTGAGCTTGTCTCCAGAGAGTATCGCAAACTCCGTAGATGTTGGGACACAACCATATAGAGCTCAGTTTGCCGCATGGCCAGTGTGATACTCTGCATTGCCACCGGAGTCGCACTAGTGCTCCCACATTCTCAAGCCTTCTCATGACGATGCAGCAGCTCCAAACGTTGGCGCACTTTTCATGCTCTATGCAAAATGCAAGGATCCAAATTGGTCCTATACTACCCCGAATATGCAAACCAAGAGGAACTTTCTGAACAGAGCTAGTTAGAAATGGGTCCTGCGAAATGAAAAAGAAATGAAACGGGCTAGCAGTTCGAAAAACACATGCGGCCGGAACAGTGACGAATACTGGATGACGGGCTCGCTCCTTCACCCGCAATTACACTAGATACAGCCTTGAAGGAGGCGTACGGTAACCGAAAACCACTTGGACAACAATCGACGCCCCACTATAAGACTTTGGATGCGTGGATGGTGGCGCAACCAAACCTCAGATGGCCACAGCTGCAACAAGGCATTGGGCCACGCACATACTGCGCCAGCTCACAGCAACTCTTAGGTTGAAGCAATGTAAGACGCAATTTATCGAACAATCTATGCCTAACAAACGTAAGGTACAGTGACAGGATATGCCTTCAAATATTGACACAAGGCAGCTGATTCACGAAGTACCACCAGCTATATGCTTGCCTGAAAATATTATCATGGCCTAGCTCCTGACATACCTGCCATGCACTTACTATACAGCACACACGCTGGATCCATGCAAAAAACAAAACCTAGCGAACTGCTTTACAGAAGCGACCCACATCGCCGCACCTTGTAAAAAAAGCATCCCCGACTAACAGATAGATGCTTAAATGGTGGTGTGTGCTGTTCTGCACTGCCAAGGAAGCCGCCTCTCATGGCGAGTCAAAATGCCTGCAGCAAGTACCTGAAGGTACTGCATTAAGTAACGTCATGTGCTCGATTGTCGAGACCCCGCTGACAAAAAGCAACCATGCTAGATTCAAACTGTAGGGTTGCTCGTTAATTTTAGACACCTATTCAGGCTGCAAATTAATACTATGGGACAGAATTGTTTAAATTTATCGCCGTGTCAAGCATGAAGTTTTTTTGTCGACTTGTCGACTGGGCTAACCGCCAGATTGCGAAAGAGACGGTGGAAAACTTGTTTCTGAACAGAGATGACTCTGCGTTGGTGCATAGGAACCACGCGTGGGCGCGACCAAAAAACTGTCCCTTGAATACAAAAAAAGGCGATTCCTGCCCAGCGCACATGCTGCGTCATCACACGTCTAGCTCCAAATTGCAAATTTCTCTCGAAATTGCAGTTAACCTGCGATTTGTGGCATGACACATAGCAATTTTTCCACAAGAAATGGCTCGTCAAGAATCACAACGATTTTGATACCACAATGCAAATGCTTTTAGAAGCATGCCCCACGCAGCTACTCTGCATGCCATGTACAAAATTTGGTGTATTTGATCATCGACTGACGCGATAAACAATAAAGGCCTCCAAGCGCAAAGCGACGCATTCACAAGAAGGTTCTTCAAGATGTTGGCTTAGAGTGCAGATCTCATACGCCAAGTATCTACTTTTAAAGGCGCATTGCACATTGCAGCAATAGCCTGTTTCACTGCTTGTCTCATTCACATGTCGCCAAAATCAACTCTATTCTTGCTTTTTGTGTTGTTTATCACAAGGTGCAGTAAACAGCAACCTTTGTGACATTCCACAAAGCTGCGTGGAATTTCACCAGCTCCAAATAGTTTTATGTAGCCGCTTCTTGCAGATGTGTTAGACGTGTCAACGAGTCAAAAAAAAAATATTACTCTTTGATGCGCTGTTTTAGACATGAGCAAATCATACATCTTTTAGCGTTTAGAGCTAGCGCCCTGTAGCGAATTTTAGGAAGTCTTGTTTTATCGAAGTCAACTCAAGCTATGTTCTTCCTGCACCAAAAAACAGATGGCAAGAATCGGAGTTGCCACATATTTGTATCTCCTGGCTGATACTTTCTCAATATAGATCAAACCACAGCAACTCCACATTGCTGATGTTCATGAGGCGCCTCCAGCGCCGCCTCTAGTAGCAACCAAAAAGCTTCCAAGTTTGAGGGTGATTTGTCTACTGATAGTCACTTACACAAATATGCATGCTGGTTCCCTTTTCTTACCCAGAGAAACAAGACATGCACGCTGAAAGGACGCAGAAAACATTTTAAAGGCTGGGTTTGTTGCGCCATTATTTGCGGAGTCCGTGCTGGTGAAATGTTGTATGATTCCGCAGCACTTAAACGGCAGATGATGGAATTCACTTGAGTGTAGTCTGCTGGCAGAAAAGGTAGGGCATCACTCAGCCGGCATACCGAAAAGAATTCATATTTGAATACACATTAAAGCAGAGCTCGTTTTTACAGGTTTTGGGAGGTGGAGCGACATAATCCAGCGCGGCTATGCAACCATCCATTTCAATACAATTCTCGATATTTAGCGTTTACAAAAGGCCAGATGTTACCTTGAGCCACCTTGAAAGAGCACTACCTTGGAAAGCGGTGAAACGAGAACTGCAAGCTTTGAATGGCACTTTCTATCCACCTGACAGTTGGCTGCGCCGTGCTGCCTAGCTTCTAAACAATAAGGACATTTTTCGGCTCACAAGCTGCGCTTGAGAACGCCATTTCATCTTTACATTCCCTTCAACTGCGCTTGCGGTCATTTAACCAAACAAGCATTTCACCCACAGCTGTAACCAATCTGGACGTTGGGTACGTCGATTGCGCAATCAGCTCAAACACGTGCTCATCCTGGTCCTCAATTGCTCTTGAAATCCCACCCCGCACATCCTCC
>NW_013652447.1:0-5253 GCF_000499385.1 Eimeria necatrix
TGCTAACAACGACATTCGTCATTACAAATGCATCTCTTCTCTGAACGGGAAAACCTCTGCCCTGCGAGCAACACTACGTGAGCAGCAAACCATCAGCAGAGTGCTTCACCTCACAGGACCTAGGATGTTCCCCAGACGACTTCCCGCTGCGAAAGGGCCACCACCCTGATGCTTGCCTTGCTCCCAGCAAGCCAGCGCAGTTGAAACATGGTTTGCCTGATTCGCATGCCTGTATCCTGTATGCGACCAAATCGCCTATTGAGTTTCCCATAGACGACTCGACAGCACAACGCGTGCTTACCCACGTAGTTATCAATTATCACGGCCGTAGGGTCCATCTGTACTGTGCACTGAGGTGGATCTCTTTTCAAGCAACTCTGCAGCGTCTGTTTTTCAGTTGCTGCTGAACTTATCAGTGTTGGTAGCCGTGCACACTTCGGCCAATTCAGCGAAGGGCTGACCCCCGCACCCTTTGCTCGGTTTTCGCTGCACCGCCTACGTGTCTAAGTAAATTTCATCGATAGACCGTGAGTTACGATGCCTGTCCTCTGGTTCAGTCTACAGCTTAACGTCGCCCCCATTCATTTTGCCCTGTAAATCGGGGTCAGTTTTTCTTAAAGGCCTAGGAAGGACTCCTCGCATGTGGCTAAACAGCAACCAAAGTAAAACTGTCTGCAAGTGTGTGTTTTCTGAAGAATTTAGCCCATCAACTTTTCCGGAAAGCGCCAGGCAAATTGGGACTTAGCAGCACTATGTGTCCGCTGATAACTTTGAAAGCGTGTATTCAAATGACCTTAAGCGTAGTGTGAGACCGTTCACTGGAGTCGATTGACCATGGGTTGTAAACGCCTGGCTGAAACCACTTTAGTCAGACGGCATCAGCACAAGTTTCCGGAAAGGTGCCATTGTAGATTGTCTCCGGCAGACAGCTTGTATGGCTTGCGAAGCCGTCGGCAAATATCACGGAGCTGAGCCGAAGCGTACGCTGCGCTTCGGCTTTCTCACGGTACATGCAATATTGCTCGCTTGATGAACGGATACACAGTTTCTGTCCCATTGAATAGTTAGCATTGCTGTTTGGAACAGTACTTTGGCAGTGTTGACACTGCCCTGTATACCTCGGTTTTCCTGTAAAGCGATCAATGAGGACAGGAAGGTTCTTAGGAAAGACCAAGGCAAGATTGAATCGACTCGCACAAAGAACGTTGATCTCCTTATGGTCGATTGAAATGGAAGAAGCTTTCTCCCGTTCAGCGTGACGCAGCTAGGAATAATCTACTTGTCACACTCAGTAGGACGGCGACTTTGAGTTTGCCATCTCATCCAAATGAAGCTCTCAGAAGCGCTGCCCACTTTCAAATTGCTGCGTCTTCTGCAAGGATTGGAACGACTAACGTCATCTAACAAGAAACAATGAAGAAGCATCACTTTTGCTTTTTTCCTGGCAGTGTTCAGGAACTGCATTTCAAGATCATTGACCATAGATGTTTTTTGTTTAAGTTTTTGAATGTAAACCATGCGCCAAACACACTGCTAGCTTGCCAGCTAAATAGACCATGAACGAAAGGTCTGCCTGCTTGGCTCGAGAACGCTGATTTAAAATCGGGCACAATTACTTCGCTTGTCAAAGTGAGGAGGAAATATGAGACAGTGATTCGTGTGCGGTAATGCCGTTATTTCCGCTTGAGTCAATAATGAACACAAATGCATGTTGCGACTTGAAAACAACTTAACTTCTTCAAGTGCATGCATCAGCGTATTGTTTACTTCGAATGTAAATGCACAGCATCTACTCTCTACATGCAGAACGGGTTGGAAAGGCGCATGAAATAAACTTGGTGCCTACCCTGACGCCTGCTCTTTCCGCTAATTGAAAGCATACTTTACTTCGCCTGTTCGACAAGGTTTGCCAGATCACAGCATGGCACATTTCAACGCTGTTTCCTTGTTCATAGTTTGTGCGTGCACGTCTATGTTTTTAGCATATTCGAGGGTTTTTGCAAGCTGCAGATGTTGTGATGCGGTAACTCGGACTAAAGCACTGTTTCCTGGCCGTGTAGAGGAGACGCGTTTCTCGTCCCAGCAATACATCTAGAGCTCTTGCGAGTCAGTCAGACTGTTGAGGGTCACTTGCTTGTGTGTGCTGAAAAGGAAAGTGATGTTGATCAGCAAGTGCGTAGGGCGTTTATGTTGATTCTGCTGGTGGCGTTGCTGGTACATCGGCTTGGTCTTGAAGTCGTGTTACTAGCTGATGGTGAGCACAAAAGGCGGGCAGAATTGCGCGCCTTGGCAGATTCTGGTCGGTCTGCACGAAAAGAGGATGTGGAAGTGACGATGTTTGGGAACTTGCTATATTAATTGTGCGGCTTGTGTGGCTTGAGAACGTGATTCGGAGTCGTTCATCGGCGTGCATGGAAGGCCTAGAAATGAATCTTCGGGCAATGTGCAGCGTCCCCCGTGAGTAGCGCCAGCTCCCGTGCAGGGCGTTGACACTTCTTACGTCAGCTCTTCCGTTTGCGCGTCTCGCGTGCAAGTATATTTGTCGACATAAGCGGGTGCTTTTGCAAGCTGCAGCTATTGCGGTGTGGATGGCCGACGCGAAATACAGTTCGGTTGCCGTGTTGAGGAGACGCGCTTTTGGCTCGGCGATCCATGTGGAGCTGTAGGGAGCCAGTCGGACTGTCGAGGGGCATGTGTTTGTGGGCGTTGGAACGGAATGGGACGTTGATCAGCAAGTGCGTGGGGCGTTTACGCTGGTGGCGTTGCTGGTGCTTCGGCTTGGTCTTGAAGTCGTGTTGCCTGTTGGTGGTGGCGCAGAAAGTCGTGGCGCAATTGCGCGGCTTGAGAGTTTGTGGGCGGCCTGTCCAAAACGAGGATGGGGCGGTGTCAACGGAATTTTCTATATTTAACGTGCGGTGTAGCGCAAGATTTGGCATGTGGCATACGTAATTTGAGGGCTTTGCTTTCAGCGTTTTCAGGCGTTTATCGGATTGCTTAAGCGCATACATGTAGATCTTGGGAGTAGACTGCAGCGCTGCAGGCTGCGGGTTTGCCGCGTGTTTTCCTGCCATTGGGATTCCTGCAAGTAACAAAACATACTTAGCAAACTTTCCATGTTAAACTTCGGCTCCGGCGAACGCAGCTCGTGAGTGCACGTAGACACCTGAGACACATCCGAGTGCTTTTGGAGGCTGCAGATGTTGCGTGGATAGTCGGCGTTGAGCACTGTGCTCTGGCCCTGTAGAAGACGTGCTTTCCGCTCGGCGAACCATGTGGAGCTGTTGGGAGCCAGTCATATTGTTGAGAGGCATTTGTTTTTGTTCGTTGGAAACGAATATTGCGTTAATCAGCACGTGAGCTGGACATTTCGACAGGTTGAGCTGAAGGTATTATGCATCGCCACGAATTCATGGTGCGTGCTGCTGGTGGCACAGAAGGCCTGGAGGAATTGCGCGGCTTGAGAGATTAGGGTCGCTCTGTATGAAAAGAGAATGTGGTATTGACGATGTGTTGGAACACGCTGTATTAGTTGTGTGGCCTGTGTAGCTTAGGTGCGCAGTTTGGAGTCGTTTTTCGGAATGCTTGAAGAGCATACAAGTGTATCTTCCGAGCAGGGCATACCGCTGCGCATCATGTGGGCGGCATATTTCTTGCGTGTTCCGCTTTCATTCTGTTTTCTGGAAGCAGCAAATAATGCATTGGAGAAACTGGGCATAGTTCATTTCGGCCCCCGTGTTCAAAGCAAGTGCGTGAACGTAAATTTTATGGTGCATTCGAGTTCTTGTGCAGGTTGCAGTTTTTCTGTGGATGACCAGCGTGGGATAATGCTGAATGGTCCTGTAGAAGAGACGCATTCTTCTCCTGGCGGTCTACGCGGAGCTGTTGGGAGCTAGTCGGGCGGGCATTTGTCTTTGTTAGATTGAAAGGAATGTGCCGTTGATCAGCAAGTGCGTTGGGCGCTTTTGCTGCTGGCGTTGTTGGTACTCACGCATCCTTGAGAAGTTGTTTTACGTGAGGGTTGGGCACAGTGCGCAATTCGTGATATTGGCCTTTGGCGACCTTTTTGGGTACATTTTTGCCGGTTAGTGTGTTGCTTTTTCGTCGTATTGCATGCCTGCCTAAGGTGAGGTGTTTGAAGGTAATTTTGTGCTTGATTGGAGGCATACAATCAGGTTTCATGGGAAAAGCACCGTGTTGCACATTGCGCAGGCCGCGTGCACCACAGTCGCCCGGTTTTCTACCACAGGTCCGTGGCAGAACGTTGACACGGTTCTCCTCAGCTCTTGTCGTTGCAGCTCGTGCGCTAACGCATAATCTTCAGGTGCCTGCGAGTGCTTCTGCATCCAGCAGGTGTTGTGATTCAGGCAATCGGCGTGAGTTACTGGCACCGCGCATGTGCTTCTGTTTGTTGAACACAAGTCAAAAGCTGATGAGAAATTGCTTGGGGCGTTTTCGATGCACGCGCTGTTGGTGCTTAGGCTTGGTCTTGAAGTCATGCTGCGTGTTGCTGGCAAGCACATGAGCAGTGACGGAATCGCGCGGCTTGAGAGATTGAAGTTGGCCTGTACGAAACGACAACGTTGTGGGGACGATGTTCTGGAACAAGCCATATTAGTTGTGCGGCTTTTGCTGCTCGCGGGTGAAACCCAGACAGGTCTATAGCCGTGCTGGAAAGGCAAACAAGTGCAGTCTCAGGAAAATCCACACCGGTACGCATTACACGAGCTCTGTCTCTCGCTGTCGCTGCGTTTCTTGTGAGCAGCGGGAGACCCTCTGCCGGAAATCGACAAGCATTGATTCGCTCCCTCTATTTGCAGTCAGTGCGTGCACGTAGTTGTGAGACGCATGCGAGTGTTTTTGCAAGCTGCAGCAACTGTGGTGTGGATGGCCGACGCGAAATACAGTTCGGTTGCCGTGTTGAGGAGACGCGTTTTTGGCTCGGCGATCCATGTGGAGCTGTAGGGAGCCAGTCGGACTGTCGAGGGACATGTGTTTGTGGGCGTTGGAACGGAATGGGACGTTGATCAGCAAGTGCGTGGGGCGTTTACGCTGGTGGCGTTGTTGGTGCTTCGGCTTGGTCTTGAAGTCGTGTTGCGTGTTGGCGGTAGCTCAGAAGGTTGGCGCAGCTGAGCTGCTTGAGAGGTTGGGGTCGGCATGCTTGGAACGCAGGAGCAGTAGTGGCAATTGTTGGGAGCTCGCTATATTAGTTGAGCGGCTTGTATGGCTTGAGGGCGTGGTTCGGAGTCGTTCATC
>NW_013652448.1:0-4432 GCF_000499385.1 Eimeria necatrix
GGCATCGCTTGCAACTCATCTGCCGTTTTTTAGGTGGTTCGACGCGTGCATGACGTGGCGTCAACAGGCAGCTGCGTGTTCCTGGTGGTGGAGCAATGCCTCAAAAATGCATTGCATAAGGAAGCTTTGGCTGTGTTTGAAACGTTTACAGAACTCTGCCGTCGATGGGTTGAGTTGTGTCTGTCTGCTGTCGGTGAGCTGCGTGACTGACTGAAAGGTGAGGTATTTATGTCTTTTTTGCTTAGTCGCTGGCACAGGGTGCTGTGTTTCAATGTATTAATGTTCTGTATCCTATCGTGTAAGAGCGTGACCACGTGTGCAGTGCTTGGTTCATTGCTTCTTGTAGCAAAGGGGATGCAGACAAAATATCGAGATATGCACTGTTCTTCGTTTATCCCGTGGAGATTTTGAGATTGCTCCGTACACAGCATGCCTTCAGTAGTATTTACGTACAGTTGCGTGTTTCGTCTTGTAGCTGGTGAGTATATTTGAAGATGTATGCATTTAGTGAAACCTTCAGGCGCGTGTGGTTAGTAGCAGGGGTTGCCTATTGCGTTTGAGGTGGTTTGACGTGTTAACTGCGTGGCGGTGATTGGCAGCAGTCTGCTGTTGGCGATGGATGGGTAACTTTGATATCTTACTGCTGAGCCAAGTCTTGGCAACGTCTCAAACGTTCATAGAAGGCTGCCGTCGAAGGATTGAATTGTACCGGACTGGTGACGTCGTGAAGCATGACTGGTTGAAATGCAAGATATTTTTGTCTCGTTTGCTTATCCACTGCAATCGCTAGTGAAAGTAATTTTGTTTTTTCTGTTGCTTTATGGTTGAGACACGTACCTAATTGCTTAGATGTACTGGACAGAGCGTTATCTCTGAGCCTATTAGTTTTTTATAGGCTACTGTGTAATATTGGCAACATGTGCGCACTGCTCAGCTCGTTACTTGTTTATACGGAAAATGCTGCAAGCGCTTTTTCCCCACTGTGTAATGCTGCACCTCTATCCCTTGGCGACTTCTTGCTGAATTCATAGATGACATGATTTCTTTGATAGTAGAAGCCTGATGTGCAGCCTGATGTCTGCGTCTTGGGGTATATAGTTCATGCATATCTTAAAAAGATGTATGCACCTAGCAGGGCTGCCGAGGCGCCTGGCATTGGTGTCGCGTATGGTCCCCCTACCGCTTCCCTGGTGACTCGACGTGCTAACTGCGTGACATCAGCAGGGAATAGTTTGCCTTCGGCTTTGCAAAGGGAAAAATTCAAAGTAGTGCTCGATTCTGTCTTCGCAGTGTTGAAAGCCCTTGCAGAAATTGGTGCTCCAAGGATTGCATTGTATCTAACTGGTTTCGCTGCTCTGGCTGGGTCGCTGAACCGCGAGGTACTTTTGTTTCGTTCTCAGACCTGTTCATACTTCGCAGGATTTGAGAAGAACAAAATTCGGAAAATGCCGCTAGTTTTGTTATCAGCGCTTGACCTGGGTTTGAGAAAATCGCTTTGTCAACCAAAAGCAGTGTACCACAGCCTGACTAGACAACGCTAGAAGTGTTTGATGAGTGACATATGTCCTGTCTGTGAAGCGGTCATGCAACGCAGCCTACGTCTTACCAGCGCTTGCCGATTGCTTTCACAGTTGAATGCACTGTTTGGCTATCAGAATGCAAATTGTTAGGCAGCGGAATACTCTGCGGTGCAACACTGAGAAAGTCGTCACGGTAATTATTAAAGGATGCTGCACAGGGAACGATTGCAACAATTTGGACAGATTCAGTTAATAACGCCTCGAAGCGTTAAAAAGTTAATTCCTCATATTGAAATGAAAGCGTAGCTTCCACATAAGCTTTCAAGACACAGAACATTCGTGTGCCGGATTTGTCATTCTTGGTAACCACAGAATGTGTTATCCAGATACAAAGATATTTTGGGCGTCGGGCAGGACTGCAGCGTAGCGCTCCACTAGCATACTAGATGATGAAGTAACCTTGAACCTCCGGGCATGCCGTGCCAACTATTACTGTAGCAGCTGATAGGCGCGCGGATTTCTTTTGTGTTTACAGACCGTTAAGGTGCTCTCAGATATTTGGAGCGACACGCATGCTTGCTTAGTTGTCGAAGATTAGCATGCTCTTTGACACTTAAGTGTAGTTCTTGAAGCCTATTTATACGCCTTGAATATCAATGCACACGGCATGCGCTTGTTTGTTGTGGGTCAGGAGAACATCTTGAGCTGCAGCGTTGAATTCGCTGCAGAAAAGATAACCTCCGTCGCGTAATATCACAGGTTATCGTGGAGTTCTTGCTTCATCACGGCCCTTCTTCCCCTGAGCACAGCTGGCGAGGCTGCATGCTTGCGCCACGTGATCGTGGCGTATCGACTACGGCAAACATGTTTACACTCCCTTTGCTGCCGACGTATTGATATATACCTGTAAAGGCAGCAGGCATACTATGTGCAACGGAGTGACTGTGGCGTGAACGTGGGCATTGCCCTCTAGAAATCTCTGAGAGTTTTCCAGGGAACAGGATTTGGCTGTATCTCTTTTGTGATTTGACAGCGCCTGCATACGTGCAGCCAGTGAGTTTCCTGTGTGACCCTTGTTCTCGGTTTTCTCCTCACCTCGCAAACGGTCTCAGTTTGGAGCTCACAGCTGCTTGAAGCTTATGACTACCTAACTACTAAATAAATAGAGCGCTTCGGATTGTACAATGCCCTACCGAGCATCTTGGTGTGCATCTAGAAACAAAGATGACAAGATGGTTAATATTGTATTAAAATTCTCCATAACTGCAGATTCTGGTTACGGACTTGATAAAAATATTGAACGAATCGGCTCCCTTCAGGCGGTAGGTTGCCAGAAATGCAGTGTAGAAAGACGCTTTGCTCAGGGACGCACAATTTTTGTCTTCGGGTCCGAATTATGTATCGTTTTCTACCCATTGTTGTATAAACTATTGAAGTGTCTCTCGCTACGGACAAACCATTGCGGTGCTATCTGAGAAACTGGTGCAGTAAAGCAGCAAAGCAGCGATATCCTCACCATACAGAATTGAGCTCAACAATGAGGAACATCCGCTGCTAACAAAAACGCTCAGCATTTGAATAACCTCTTGCTTTGTGGCGAGAATATCGCGATCTAGTTTTCCGACCTTAGGCATTATCCTCTGAGGGCCCCCTTGGCTATTTCCGGTTTGGCAATTTGACATTGGCTGCGCAGAACATACTGCCTTGTGCGCGCCATGCTGGACATTTCTACTATGTGACATCACATCAGGTCGCAGTAATATGTATTTCCTACTGCTCAAAGCTGGCATGTTAGTGTCGCACGTGCGGTGTGCATGACTCACACCATATGCAAGGCACGTCTGGCGGCGTTCTAGTGCAGCTTCACCAAATGCAACAACAACACCTCCCGTCGGGGACTTTCATTGCAGATTTTATTTTGTGTTGAGGCTGCTTCCTAAATACTACCTGCGATTAGGCACAGCTGGACGTTCATGAAGCCGAATCTATAGGCTGTTTTGGTTTAAGGTGGGATTGCATCTGCGGTCTTTGTCTCTGCATTGTTTGCTGGACAGCCAGTGTGTGGCGGCTGAAGCCCAATGGCCCTTTGGATGCTTCATAAAGCTTCGTATTCGTTACTTTGTTGTGAGCAAATGGCTGCTACTGGCTGTAAGACAGCCATAGCCGTTGGTTGGATAATGTGGCTAGTAGGTGTAGTTGGCTTTCACTGTCCACCGACTCTGACGTGCAAGTGTGTGTGTGTGTATGCGCGGAGCTGTGCTTCGGTGCATTGTTTTGTCTCATAGACAGTGTGTGGCAGCTGCAGCCTCGTGGCCCCTGGGTTTCTTCGTGGATCATCATATCTGTCTTGATGGGGATGGTTTTATCAAAAGCATGCGGTTGCTTGTAGCGTAGCGTGTAGTGGGAGTACGTCCCTAGTAAATGTACTTGGATTCCACTCGGGGGACGTCGTTTTGTAGCTTTGTTTTGGTGAGAAGTTTGAGTGCGCAGAGAGTGCGTGGTTAGCGATGGAATTGAGTAGAGACTTTAGACCATTACTCTGGCGTTTGGGGCTCGTCCACTCAACTATTCTCTTCCAGACGGAGATGGACCCTTGCCTGTTCAGCTTATTTGAGTAACGCGTATCCACATGGAATTGTCTCTTCGTGACTTCCCCAAGTCCAACGCCTGAGCTCTACAATGAGGAACATGCGCTGCTAACAAAAACGCTCAGCATTTGAATAACCTCTTGTTATATGGAGAGAACATCGCGATCTAGTTTTCCGGCCTTAGGCATTACCCTCTGAGGGCCCCCTTGGCTATTTCCGGTTTGGCAATTTGACATTGGCTGCGCAGAGCATAGTGCCTTGTGCGCGCCATGCTGGACATTTCGACTATGTGACGTCACATCAAGTCGCAGCAATATGTATTTC
>NW_013652449.1:0-5707 GCF_000499385.1 Eimeria necatrix
TTTATTCTTCGCTGCCTTTTTTTATGGAGCCATTGAGCGTCAGAGGAAGCTGACCAAATGCCTCCACATAGAAACGAAGAGAAGAAAACACCACCGGGGAAACGCTAAGCAGTGCATTGGCACGCTAAATAAGCGCAATTTCGCCGTAAACAGAGGCTGTCACAGCCAGACACCGATGCACTTAATCCAGTCACTGGCGAACACTGAAATAGCGCATACATGCAAAGGAAAGTATTTACTGCCGGATATACCTGCCACGTATTTCAAGTCCATTCCATGCCAACGCGTCGCACCAGCGAGGGCGCGTTGGGTGGTCATGGATGGAACCCATCGTGCACACGCGCCAGCTTGTGATTTTGTAATGTGTGAAGACGCCTCTATTGTGTTCAAGCACTCTGCCCACGTACCATCTGCAGAAGAAAAGAGCATTGGTCCTATAGATGAACGCAAGTTGTGCTGACACGAAACAGGCGAAGCGTACAGATCACAACGAACTCTGCACTCAAAAGCGACAACAGAAGACACGCATTTGCGTTCTCCGCGAGCGCCACATCTTGCCTCACAAGCCAGCCATCGTAACGTTTTCACAACACAAAAGGAAGAAGGAGTCTGAAGTGATTCATTGTGCGTACTTCATGCTAATGTTCTGCGAGTTCAACACAACAAGACACTTAGGGTCTCCACAAAGTCTTCGCGGCGCAATCAACCTACTACACCTACTACCCACAAACACTACCTGCACACATCAGTCAATTCGAAGCAGTGTTAACACAAGGCATGGGTGCCGCAATCTGACGCAATTGCGAATTTGCCGGCCTGCCGACTCGCTTTCTTAACGCCTCCTACTCATCCAGCCCTACTCCCTGAAGTACCAACATGCTCACGTACCCTGCCTTTCGCTCCACTCTCAACGTCTTAGACGTGTATCTTTGACAGCGCGCGTGTAAACGATTTTCTTACAAACCAACAACGTCGCGCACAGCACCGCCAAACCTCACCCGGACACAACCTCCACAAATCCTTCAGACAGTCCAATTCACCAGTCGTGCTCACCCCGCCCTCCAGGTGACCGAGGTCGATCCCTTCAGCCCGGCAACTTTACCTGCCTCCCAGTTTCACACACAGCGTATCGCGCGTTATCTAATAGCCCCACGCACGTATGTGGTTGGGCGCCAGTGCCCCAAACAAACCAGGTTTCACCGTCAACATGGCTCCACAAAATGTCGCAACGTACACCTCCGCTGACCCAAATGACGGCGCCGCCAAACTGCAAATCCACAATCAATCCTTTGTGAATGTACCAACTGCTAGCTGCAACCCTAGGGCTTCAAGCTAACGCCACAGTGTTTCGTGGCGCATGCAAATCGCCTCCCAGCATGAAACATAGCGCAATGGACACGGATGTACCCAACACAACGCGTTTAAATCAAAGCAGCGCCTAGTGCATCACTCAGCGAAAAATGCACGTAGCACCATGGCGTGCGCCAGGAACGAACTTGGCAGCTACGCCAGCGAAGAGATACGTTTCCCGGCTCGTGTGCTGTCACGTACTGGCTGCTCGTCGCGCACCGACAGCAAGCGCAGCTGAGATGAACCTTCGCTGTTTCCTTCTATTGAGCTGATTAGTGCCAGAGAAGCCGCACCTAACGTCTCCACAAAAAAACAAAACAAACGAGAAGGAGACGGAAAAGCAACACACAGTGCATTGGCACGCTGAACACGGTAAGCGCGATACCGCTGTTAACAAAGGCCGTCACAGCTAGACAAAGACGCATTTCATCCAGCAGCCACGGGTAAACACTGAAACAGCGTACGCATGCAGGAGAAAATACTTACTGCTGCAGACGCCTGCCACACATTTTAAGTCGGTTTCTTGCCAAGGTGTCGCGCCAGTGACGGCGCGTTGGAGGATCATGGATGGAGGTATCGTACAAAGGCCCAGTTTGCGATTTCTCAATGCGCGCATAGCCATCTATTTTATTCAAGCAATCTGCACACGCACAGGCTGCGGAATGTAGCTCATAGCTTAATACAGATGGACACGAGTTGTGCTGAGACGAAGAAGGCGAAGCGTACGAATCACAAGGAATTCCGCATTAAAAATGGACAACAGAAGACACGTTTTTGCACTATTTCTGCCCGCCGCATCAAACCTCACAAGCGTGCCATCATATCGTTCTCGCAACACAAAAGGAAGAAGAGGTTTCGAATGATGCACTGTGTGCACTTCACGTTAATGTTCTGTGGCTTCTATAACAGCAAAGCACTTAGCGTCTCTACAAAATTACCGCGGCGCGATGAACCTAGTACAGCCAAACACTACCTGCACACATTAGTCAACTCGAAGCAGAGTTAACACAAGGCATGAGCCCGTAAAAATGACGCAGAAGTGAATTTGCAGGACTACCGAATCGCTTTCTCAACGCCTCCTACTGATTCCAGCCTTACTCCCTGAAGTAGCAACAAATTCGAATACCCTGCGTCTCGCTCCGCTCGCAACGTGTTAGGCGTATATCTTTGACTGCGGCACGTTAACCCGCCTTCCCCACAAATCAACCACGTCGCGCACCGCACCGCCAAACCTTACCCGGACACAACCTCCACAAACCCTTGAGACAGTCCAATTCACCAGTTGTGCTCACCCCGCCCTCCAGGTGACCGAGGTCGATCCCTTCAGCCTAGCAACTTTAACTGCCTCCCAGTTTCACACACAACGCATCGCGCGTCATGCAATGGCGCCACGTGCGTTGTAGCTGAGCGCCAGTGCCCCATACAAACCGGGTTTCACCGTTAACATGGCTTCACACAAAGTAGCAAAGTACACCTCCGCTGACCCAAATGACGGCGCTGCCAAACTGCAAATCCACAATCAATCCTCTGTGAATGTGCTAACTGCCAGCTGCAACCCTAGGGCTTCAAACTCACGCCACTGTGTTTCGTGGCGCATGCAAATCGCCCCCAGCATGATACATAGCGCAATGGACACGGATGTACCCAGCAACCAACGCGTTCAAATGAAGGCAACCGCTTGTGCAGCAATCAGCAAAAAACTACAAGTAGCACTATGGCGTACGCCAGGAACCAACTAGGCAGCTACTCCAGCAAAGTGTTAGCGCGCCGTCACTTACTGGCTGCTCGCCGCACACCAACAGCGAGGGTAGCAAAGACGATCCCGGGGGACTGTCTCTTATAGAGTAGCGGAGTGTCAGGAGAAACGTAACAAACTCCTTCACCAAGAGCGGAAACAAAGAAGAAGGAAAGTGGAAAGCGCTACACAGTGCAATGGCACGCTGAACACGAGAAGCGCAATTTCCCTGTAATCCAACACCTACACAGCTAGACACAGACGCACTTAATCCAGTCACCGGTAAAGACTAAACCAGAGACCTCCTCCAACAAATAATATTCGCTGCTGTACACACCTGGCCACATACCTCTGGTCCATTCCTCGCCAAGGCGCCGCACCAGAGACGGCGCGTTGGGGGGGTCATGGATGGAACCATCGTACACACGCGCCAGTTTGCGATTGTGCAATGTGTCGAGAGCCTCCCATTGTGCTCAAGTACTCTGCACACGCACAGGCTACGCAATGAAGTTCACGGCGTGCTACAGATGGACGCGAGTTGTGCAGAGAAGAAATAGGAGAAGCGTACGAATCACAACGAACTCTGCACTCAAAAACGACAACAGAAGACAAGCTTCTGCGTTCTCCGCGAATGCGACATCTTGCCTCACAAGCCAGCCATCATATTGTTCTCCCAACACAAAAGGACGCTAGCGTCTAGAACGACCCATCATTTGAACTTAATGTTAATTTTGCGCGATTTACAGACAGAAAGACACTTAGGGTCTCCACAAAGTCTCCGTCGCGCAATCGACCTACAACCCACAAACACTAGCTGCACACATTAGCCAATTCGAAGCACCATCAACACAAGGCATGAACTCGTCAATATGACACAAGTGTGAATTTGCAGGACTGCTGAATCGCTTTCTCAACGCCTCCTACTCATCCAGCCCTACTCCCTGAAGTACCAACAAATTCAAGTAGCCTGCGTCTCGCTCCACTCTCAACGTCTTAGGCGTATATCTTTGGCCGCGGCACGTGAAAACAACCTTCTCCACAAATCAACCACGTCGCGCACCGCACCGCCAAACCTCACCCGGACACAACCTCCACAAATCCTTGAGACAGTCCAATTCACCAGTCGTGCTCACCCCGCCCTCCAGGTGACCGAGGTCGATCCCTTCAGACTAGCAACTTTAACTGCCTCCCAGTTTCACACACAACATATCGCGCGTCATGCAATAGCTCCACGCACGTATGTGGATGGGCGTCAGTTCCCCCTACGAGCCGGGTTTCACCGTCAATATGACTTCACAAAAAGTAGCAACACACAACCTTTGTAAACCCAAATGACGGCGCCGCCAAGTTTACAAATCCACAATCAATCCTCTGTGAATGTGCCAACTGCCAGCTGCAACCCTAGGGCTTCAGGCTCACGCCACCGTGTTTCGTGGCGCATTCAAATCGCCTCCCAGCATGAAACATAGCGCAGTGGACATCGATGTAGCCAACAACCATCACCTTCAAATAAAGGAGGCCCCTTGTGCAGCACTCAGCAAAAATTGCAAGTAGCACTATGGCGCGCGCCAGGAACCAAGTAGGCAGCTACTCCAGCAAACAGCCACGTTTCTAAGCTTGCGTGTTCTCACGTACTATCTGATCGCCGTTCACCAACAGCATGACCTGCAGGGATGATCCTCCGCTGCTTTCCCTTGTTGAGCCTCTGAATGCCAGAGCAATTGCAACAAATCTCCTCCAAGCAGAGCGGCAACAAAGGACGAAGAAACGAAAAAGCCCTCCACGGTGCATTGGCACGCTGAACACGATGAGCGCAATTTCGCTGTAATCCAAGACCTTCACAGGCAGACACAGACGCAGTCAGATCAGCTACTGGTAAAGACTAAACCAGCGACCTCCTCCAAAAAATAATATTCGCTGCCGTACACATCCGCCACACATTTCAAGTCCGTTCCCTGCCAAGGCGTCGCACCAGTCAAGGCGCGTTGGGACATCGTGGATTCAACCACCGTACACACGCTCCAGTTTGCGATTCTGTAATGTGTGGAGAGCCACGTACTGTGCTCAAGCACTCTGCACACGCACAGGCTGCGCAATGAAGTTCACGGCGTGCGACAGATGGACGCGAGTTGTGCAGAAAAGAAACCGGCAAAGCCTATGAATCACAACGAACTCTGCACTCAAAAACGACAACAGAAGACACGCTGTTGCGTTCTCCTCAAACGCCGCGTCACGCCTCATAAACACGCCATCGCCATCATATCGTTCTCCCAACACAAAAGGAAGAACACGTCTCAAGTGATTCACTGTGCGTACTTCATGCTAATGTTCTGCGAGCTCAACACAACAAGACACTTAAGGACTCCACAAAGTCTCCGCGGCGCAATCAACCTACTACCGCCAAACACAACTTGCAGGCATCAGTCAATTCGAAACACCGTTGACACAAGCCAGGAGGTCGTCAATATGACACGAGTGTGAATTTGCAGGACTGCCGAATCGCTTTCTTAACCTTTCCTACTCAGCGACCCTCTGTTCCTAAAATGACGAAAATTCAAGTACCCTGCGTTTCGCTCCGCTCGCAACGTGTTAGGCGTGTTGGTTTGACCGCGGTGCGTTAAC
>NW_013652450.1:0-4306 GCF_000499385.1 Eimeria necatrix
ATTATTTTGACGCAAAGGCAATTGTTTAGCAACCCAAAACAAATCCCCCCAAAACCCTCTGAAAAATCGCATACGGTAGTAGGCCTCCACCGACAGTGAAGATAAATGACCACGCGCGGGAGGCTCTAAGCTCATCGAGCCTGGGAAACGCACATGCGGCTATGCACTACAGTACGCGACAGAAACGGCCCAGCCAAAAATGCTGGCGAAGGTTCTGGGATACTGCGCAATCTCCAAAGTGACAAAGCGGAGACTGTTCCGAACAAACGAAGCCTTGATGCTGTTCTGCAACATGACAAAGCACTGAGACAGTAGCCAACAACATGCCTTTTACTGCACTCAGAATACACATCTAAACCAGAGACATACAAAATCAACACCTAAACCCACGCGCGCTTCTTAGATTGCGTAGCGGACAGAAATGCAGGAACAATGTTCGACTACGGCACAAAACACAAGCTGGCCGCCAATTTCGCGCGAGCATCAAGTCGCCGTGTCACTCAGTTAATTTATAGCTGCAAACGCACATACTGGAAATCCGCAGAAGCTTGCTCATTTATGTCAAATCATCTGCGTCCTAAAGAGACTCGTATCCACAAAGCGAAGTTCTTGCCTGGCACCTGCTTCACCAGGGAATGCTACCTTCACGAATTCTGAGCACGCAGAAACAAGGAAGTGCCGAACCAACACGCACAACGAACAAACCAACATTGAAATCTCAATACGCTGCAGCCAACGAATTCGGCTCCTGCGCAAAATTGGTCACGAGCTATTGTGAGCCGAAAGATGGACGGAGGACCGAAGTGATCACCCGCGAATGGACTTAGCATTTTGTTGATTCCAGAGTTGCGCAGGCATTGGAAAGCAAAGACGCGCGATGTGCAGCCGTCAACAGCACGCGCAGTAAACTGCGTTTGCGTGTGAAGCCAAGGCCACCTATGACCTTTATGAGGCTGGTGTGACCTTGGATCGAAGTGTCACAACCTAGGCAAAAACAGGTACGTGCTCAGCTCCGCTGTCACAAGTAGGGAATAAACTGCGGTTTTATCCCTCTTGAGAACAACAAACACTAGGCGTGTAGCTTCTGCGCACGTTCTGAACAAGGCAGAGAGACGTGACACCTGCATTTGGGTTGCCATATGCCATCGATGTGTGGTATTATTTTTCAAGCGAAAGCAATAGCATTGTTCTCCTGTGTGAGCAATCACCACAGCTGTGAGCAGGTTGCCTTGCCGCTAGATGCCACTACCTTGTAATATTACAGAATTCAAAACAATCCCGAATAATGGAAAGGGAGGCCATAAGAAGCTATGTAAAAATATCACGTTGTAGTTCAGAACAAGGAGACGCTCTATAGGCGAAAGTGGGAGACCATTTTGCAAAACATGCACAGAGTCTTTTCACGAAAACCCAATACCACTGTGTGCGTTCGTCCACACATATGACGGTCCTGCCGGCATATCAATATTTTGTCTCATCACTCACGACTCACTACCTGCACGAAGGGCTGCCGAGAAGTATACGGGGCTGCAAGAAAGTATTTCATTAAAGATTCACGACAGGCACAATCGCACAGCCTTCTAAAAGGGGTACTATCCCACGACCAAGTGAGCCACACCTATTTTTGACAGTGATTCCGTTGCAAAACTGTTGAGGAGATCAAATGTCTGAATGGAAAGAAGTGCGCACACTGACGCCTTTTGGCTGACTCTTCGTGGCTTTACATGGGTAACACTGGGTCAGAAGCCTGCCGTATTCAGGTTATATCTCAGAACATGAAGTCTACAAACGTCCGCGTGTGCACCAACAAACCTACAAGCACATGCATGTGGTTCTGTGGCTCCCATGCATCTGCTTGAAGAGCAGAACAAGCCATCAGGCGACGTTACTATGCATATCGCGACTGTGGAGCATCACTGTTTGACAATATTCTCATTTTTTGTGTACTCAAACAGCGACCGTTTCAAGAGTGCATACACCTGCCGCTGCACTAAAATATTTCAAGAATACACATATCCATAAATGTGTGGGCTAGGTCTAGCGGCCGTCCAGGCGCTTCTATTAGGACTCCACACCGAATCATGATGCCATAGCAGTATGCGAAAACGAAGCACACATTTCCGGCACGTCACGAATATACAGATTACACAACGTTGCGTTGTTCTTTCGTATCCGCAATGTAATTGTTAAGCGAATTCAACCAGATACTACCACTTGGCGCACGCGCTTGGGCATTGAAAGCATATTGAATGTCACGAAAATGCGTAAGTACGTCATTCGCGTTGACAAATCGCTAACCCATCATTAAAGACACTGCAAATTGTTTGACAGCAAAAACAAAAGCCACCACAACTGCAGTTCAGTGTGACAGGTGATGCTGATGATAGGGATACGTGCGCAGAGCATTTCGTGAATTTGAAACGCCAAATCGTCTGGGCAAGGTATGTTGAACGCATATGTCCACAGCTACTAGGGGGAACAATTCGCCAACTGTAGTTAAAAGCAAAACACTAATCACTACATGCATGAACAAATGTGCCAACGCATCATACAATACAATGCGGAAACAACGCTCTGAACGCGTGAGAAGCTCTGCTCACATATATCCTTCTCAATCCCCGCTTCTCAGCTAGGCACGTTAACAACGTATGAAACGAAACATGGACACTCAGCCTCACTGTACACTTACTGTCTACGTATCAAATGCCGCCAGCAGTGTGAAAATGCCAAAAATGCGTTTTAGTCGCTACTAAGCTAGTACGCCATCCTCATTTGAAAAGCGAAACCAGTTTGGTCATGAATCGGCCTTCATATAGCCTAAGCAGTCATATGCTTTCCAAGCTTCCAGTGCCTGCGATGAAACTTGTCTTCCCGCAGCACATCGTTCCCGCCAACGTACAACGCGTTCTTTCCCGGTCTTTAGGTGGTCTTCCCAACCTGTTGCAAGTTCGCCGACACTGATGCACTTCTCTTAACCAGACATACCTAAGGTCACATAAAGTACATGAAGCACGCCTGCCATCAATTATCTGCGGCCGAGAAAGAACCGCTAGTGCTTAGCTCGTGCAATCACTATTCCAAAGCACCCACTCACTATTTTCCACTTCTCTTTGTGGAAATATGGTGCCACAACGAGCACAAAGACGAAGGCCTGCCGAGCTTCGTACTTTGCATAACGCTAACCTGGGCGCCGTCACAAATTTTGTCACAGAGTGCTCCTGCGAAGGCAAATGCCACATACGATTAAGTAAAACTCAGTTGTGCTTGTGAATAAAGTGCTGCATAAGAACACGACGCACCGAAAGGCGGAAACCTCTTCGTGGCCGTTCATCAAGCCCGCCAAAGCCGCTCGAGAGGCCTTTTTAATCTACTGTTTCCTCCGCACCGGGAGAACGCTGCAATGCTTTGCACCCGCTTACACTGATGCCTCACGCACCGACGCACCACCTGGCGCAGCGAAGTGCCACGTGAGAGTCGCCAGGTGCAGGGCTGATGGCGCACTGACTAAGTACTTCATGCTGTGTAGCAGAAATTTGAGCCGCCAGCTCAGCATCACTGCAGTGACCTCATATAATCGGCACTCTCGCAGGTTCGAGTTGAATTGAGGAGAAGCAGCCTCGAAGCCTTGGGCGTTATGTGGTACTCCAGAGCTAGGCAAGCGCTAATATTCTCGCGTCACCCAAACACAAACAGACGCACGCAAACAGACACACTAACACTCACACTTACACAAATACACACAGACACTCACACTCATACAGACGCACGCACAGACACAAAAACACACGAAAAGATAAATACACATGCAAGAGGAAATTGCCGAATCGGGGCTAAACGTGAGACGTTTTCAAACACATCAGGCCTAATTCAGTACGTCAAAGCCCAATGCGAGCAAGATCGACAGCTGCTGATATACGCTGACATGCGAGATCGCACAACGGCCAGCCGCTTAACTACTTTGTCTTGCTCGTCACCAGTCAACCCTTCCAGCCTTTCACGACCGAAACAACTATCCCCAAGAAGTTGTTTGTCATGCCGCACACCACCTGTTTGGAACAATAGACTCACACAGTAAACAGAGAGTTACTGCAATGAGGCTTTTCGCTCTGGACAGAGAAAAAAACGCACACGGATGTGCAAAGTTTACTGCTAGTGCCGTAGCCCGTTAAGCTTTTTATTTTGACGCAAAGGCAATTGTTTAGCAACCCAAAACAAATCCCCCCAAAACCCTCTGAAAAATCGCATACGGTAGTAGGCCTCCACCGACAGTGAAGATAAATGACCACGCGCGGGAGGCTCTAAGCTC